>NC_081786.1:2549649-2742149 GCF_963082965.1 Carassius carassius | reverse complement strand
GAATACTTTTGTATGTAGTTGATTTGAACTGCTGGCAAAATGATGGCAATGGCTGGGCAAGTCCATATTAAACATTTCATTCTGCTATTGGAAAGTAAATGTAGTCAGTAGATGGTTGACTTCTGTCCAAAGGTGTTGTGGTATCATATACTTACATTTCTTTCTTCTTGTCAAAGTGTTTGATTGACACCCTCAAATGAGGAGAGATTAGATGGTTTGGCATTGAACTGCTGTAGATGCATGTGATGGTTGTCAATCATTATTTGAATGTGTTAATTTCACATGAGATCGATGTTGATTTTTAAGAAGATGGAGTTTTAGTGTTTCTGTTTGTTAAATCAAGCTTTAAGAGACGGTAGTATTTGTGTGTAGAAGAGCTGATCTGATTCATTTTGCTGAATCAATTGATTGTTCAGGTGATAAGCTCTGGTTTTACTGGTTAGTGCTGTGATGAATTATTGATGCTGTAGACTCACCGTTCAGTGACCGTTGTTCAGATGAAAATAGAACGTGAAATCATCCTTAAATATTTGCTGAAAACATTTTTTTTATATGTAAATATTATACTGTGCCACTAATTGCCACTTAATGAACTTAATTAAAGCTTGTTCATTTAACGCTTTCAGTCACTTCTAAAATTGAGTCAAAAGTCTAATTACACAGATGAGTTTGATGAAACGTTTGCTTATAGGCCTATCTGTTATATCTAATGCTTTCAAGAGCAAATGTACATTTTCCACAATGAGCTGTGGTTTGTAAAATCACACAGATGGATAAAGTTGCTGCCAGACCTTCAGCTCTGTGGTGACTAGACAGGGAGAAGAATGAGACTGTCTTGGAAAGGACATTAATTGAGCGCTGTAGTCATGTTGACTCTGGTCTTTAGGTCTTTAGGCTTCAGTAAGTGTTGGAGATCTTCAGACCCAGCCCAGATTTCACACAGAGCGCAGAACAGAACTTGTGCAGAGATGCAGCACATGAACGAGTGACTCTACACTCATCTGAAGCACTCGTCCGAGTTTGAACGGAGTTCAGAAGAGATGGGTGAATCTAACGAAACCTGTTTGAAGCACCTGTTATGATTTTTTTGTTGCATCGTGACATTTTCATTGCAATTAATGACATTTTACCTCAGAAAAAAGTTTTTAATTTACACACACACACACACACACACACACACACACACACACACACACACACACATATATATTAAGTAAAGATCATGTTCCTTGAAGATATTTTGTAAATTTCCTACCATAAATATATATCGAAACTTAATTTTTCAATCAGTAATATGCATTGCATTTCATTTGGAAAAATTGAAAGGCGATTTTCTCAATATCTAGGATTTATTATTTTATTTTTTTTTGCACCCTCAGATTACAGATTTTCCAATAGTTGTATCTCAGGACTCTCAGCCAAATATGGTCCTATCCTAACAAACCAATAAATTAAAACGCATACCCTTATGACTGGTTTAGAGGTCCAGGGTCATATATAATATATAACATGTACATTTTGGTGGTATTTGTTGTAATATTTTAATGATTTTTATGAATGTATTTTTATTTGCACTTTTATTTACACTAATGAAAATTTGGTGGTAATTTTTTTTGTGGGTCATACCATTTTTAATTACATTATAAATGATTTTATTTGTCTTTATAAAAAAATTCACTAATGGTTTCTTTCATAACGGCTTCATGCATTTATACACACTGTGTTAATAACAGTTGATGCTGCTGCTCTGGAAATCATTTATGACTACAGAACTGATTTATTGTCTTTGAGAGGTCGTTAAAAACAGGTTCATGCTGACTTGACTTTGAAAACCATGTTATGTCCTCTGAACAGCGCTCTCTAAAATCATCTGATTTAATGACTTATTCATGATGGACATTTCTCATTTCTTTAACAGGTGGCGTGTGATGTAGAGGAGAACAGCACACGACTGTCTTACATGATGTGCATCAATCAGAGACACTGTGTGGTGAGTAGTTTTGAAAATGAGCAAGACGTTTGTCCTGTATCAGTGCTTTAGTGATTTCATGTTGAAGATTATTATGATTAGAAATAAAACAGAGGCTGCAGTTAAATGTATTTTCTGCACAGATGTTGTCCACACAGTTTAAGTTGTATTAAACCCGGAACATTCCTTGAATATGTTGTGGCTGTGATTCGTCACTGGTGGTTTGTGCTCTCGAGGCCTTTATGAAGATGATGGATGGGGTTCTTTGAGGATGGTGTTGTGGCTGAGATCTCACACTGACATCCCCACTGTGTGACGGTCTCAGAGGAGCCTGTTCCTTTGCCTCTTACATCAAGACAACTTAATTGGCGCATGTCAAGATGTATAGATGGAGATTAAAGGGAAAACCCAAGTTGCTTGTGTGTGGAAAAGCGTGAGATCTGCAGTGTCAGCAGCGCATCGGATTCGGAAAATTAGTTTGTCACTGCAACATTAGGAATTCTAATACAATATTAATGCATGTTTATCACGGTGTGAGTAATTTTATATGGTTGTAATAGAGTCTCAATAGAGTTATTTTTGTTGGCAATCTAATGACTCAGTTGTTTATGTATTAAACAAACACATAAAACCCAAATTTGCATAATCCAGTGTCTGCTATAACTTGCAAGAATTTATTCTGATTGGGAAAATGCTGTGCATTTAAATATGTGCATGTGACGACGTTACTTCTTGCAGGTTTTGAGACCCAGATGTCCAATAAATGGTGCTAAAAGCATGTTCAGTTTTATCTGAAACACATGAACAGTAATCTAGCAATATTTCATTAGGTTGGTTATTGTAGGTATCTCAGCCGTTTGGAAATTAAATGTCCAGTAAGTGGCACTGAAAGGTAAATGCTCTGTTGCATTTGAAAATATCGTCCTAGAAACACTAAACCTAATCAACAGTGATAACAAAACAGACATGAGCTATAAACTTGTGATGAAATAACCCTGCAATTTCGTCTTGTAAGTTTTTATGCTATTTAAATTTTTTATATCTATTTAAATGCTCCACATTGCGATTGCAATGCTGTACCAGGTGAGCTTACAAGCAAGTTTACTATGTCAGAACAGCCAAGAGCTGCTTATGTGATGCAAACATCAAAATGTATTAATTCACAAATCATGCAATATGATTAAAGCGTTTTGAGGTCATAACATAATATCATGCATGAAAATAATAATTATTAATAAATATTCTGCCACAGTAATTATAATTTGTGTGAAAAAGAATAAAACCTATTGGTGTTGTACTGCCACTAGAGTTTATATCAGAAGGAAACTGTAGTGAATTGTAAGTATATGTAGATGACAGCACATTTTTCAACTGCTCAATTCTCAGTTGATTGTTTAAGCCTATGAGATTTGAACCCATGCTATTTGAGTTACCAGGCCAAGGTTATGAATCACCGTGCTAAAAACACCTCATTCATATGCTAATGATGACACTAACACAAATTAATTAGGTGTTAATGGCAAAATTAATTAAAATTGATATCCGGCTTCTATTTGATGTCTTCTGTATTTATTTCTTACATCATCTAGGTTTTGGGGTGATTTGAAACATCCAAAATCAAGCCTATATCTCAGTGCTTTTGTTGAGAGCTGGGTTTGACTATCTAATGTCTTTATTAATATTCATTGGCCGTTTCTTGTTGTTTCAGTTTTTAAAGAGCTTGAACGTTGATTGAGGAAATCTCCTGTTTAACCTCCAGTAACCTCGTTCATCTCCTGAGATGGCCAGTATTTTTTGATATGCTAAAATCGCACCTGCATGCAAGCTGTTCTTTTACATTCAGAAAATAGGAATCACAGTGAAGTGGATGTTTCTTTCAGATAAGACGGGTCCAATCCAGCTCCTGGAAATCTTTCCTGCTGAGTTTCAGGCCTCCAAAAACTCCGCCTGTAATTTTCAAGCAGACCTGCGGTGCTTGATTCTCTGGTTCTGCTGTTTCATTGGAATCGAAACTGAACGATGAAAGAACATGATGCTGCCTTAAACTCAGCAGAATCATTGTATTTACAAAGTGAACGGCACCACAAAGTAAAACAGTAATTTATATATTAGATAATACATTATTATGGACATAGATTTTTCATTTTGCTTCAGAAGAGGGAAAAATAAGCTATTTTACAAGGGAACAAAAAGTCATATTTGCATATGTAATTAGTAGCCCTGCTGTAAAATAGCTTAAGCTAACCTAAAGTGATCGTCCGGTCTCCCAGATTGGCCAAACTGGTCTGTTTTGCTGGATTTAGATGGAGTTAGACCAGCTAAACATCAGCCTAATCAGCATAAACCACCTTAGACTGGTTTATTATTATCATTTTCCCCCCTAAGTAGTCATCTTTGAGCTCAAGGAGTGTTTTTCTATCAGAAAACAAAGGTGGTAAAGCCAGGTTTTCTCAGAGAGTTTATACGTATCTGTTCTAGGTCAGTATCTCAGATGCTTGTCTATTATAGTACATGTAATCAGTGTGAATAAAGGATCATATTTGCACCCTGTTCACTTGAAGGAGCTGCCGGCTAAAGGTTAATTGCTTTTTGTTAATGTTATTGAAGCACCCTTCTAGAACTGGGTCGTGTGAGCTCCTTACAAGATGGCCTTTGTGGAAGGAGCCTTTTCTAACTTTATTCCACAGAAGATTGAATGGAAAGTTCCCCGCTCTTAAGGTACTGTGTCCTGCATTCATTGTTGTACGAGTAGTTCGTCCAGAAATGCAAAACTCTGTCACTCACCATCATGTTGTTCCAAACCTGTTTCATCTTTTTTTTTTAACAACAAAATCACTCAGTCTGAGATGCAAAAGTATCATACATCTAGTCCATACTTCTTTTACATGAGAAAACAAAGAGCACTATGTTTACGATGTACTTTTGAACTTCTATGAAAATCTTCTACGGAGGAACGAATGTCCTGCAGGTTTGGAGTGACATGAGGGGGAAGAAATGATGACAGAATCATTTTTGATTCATCTGTTCCCCTTATTTCAAGGCAGACTTTGCACTATTTTATTTCCAGTGTTGTGCTGAACAGACCAGCGTCTTGAAGTCATTCAGAGGTTGCTGACAGCGTCTGGACTTCTGTGTGCACGGCTGCAGTGGTGCATTAAATAGGCCAGTTGTGAATGAAAATCGATGGTGGCGCTTGCGCTTTTGTTTACTCATCTGAAAATGAAGGACTTAAGTTTGCTTGCAGAGCCAATTTACTTCCAGATCTTGTGCAGCATACGGATTAATTGAATTTGTCTGAATATAACAGACCAGACCACTCGGTTTGATGTTTAATAAGTGAAATAAACAAATGCAGTGATCCACTGATATTCATCTGTTGAGTAATCTTTATTTACTTTGCAGATGCATGATGCAGTAAAAAGCTTTTTTTTCTGGCTTGGTGCATCATGGGAAGGACACACATTTTCAGAAATGCTTGTCAAAAACATGACTCACATTTGCTAGTTAGTAAACTTCATTTGAAAACAAAGCTTGAATGGATTGTTTGCTGTGAGTAATTGTGTAAATGTGTTTGTTTGGAAGCAGCATTATGTGACTGTGGATACAGTCACATTGGATACAGATGCAGTCACTGTAGAGAATATTATAGTTAGATTTATTATTGTATTGTTTGTTATTTAACTCTAGAGCTTAAGTTAAGCTATATAGGAGCCGTTTTTATTTAATTTAGTCATGTAGCGGTTACAGTTTGTTGAGGTTAAAGATATGTAATCTGATAAAATTCTTTACTTGCATTGATATTCTGACATCAGTGGAAAAAAAATGAATTAATAAACGAACACCTATGATCAATAAATCCATTCCTTCCTTTGTTTCTTAATGCCTTTGCCTTAAACATACCTAAAAATTACCCTTAATTTTTTTTATTTTGAAGTTTTTTTTTTATCGTTAAACTTTTAGTAAGGAGGTTCATTTTATGCAAAAGGTTTATTGCTTTCATAATGCATGCACTTTAAGACATTTTCAAAGTTGTAAGTGAAACAAAGATTATTAGAGTAGGTTTTTACAAGAAAATACTCTTAGAAGTAAATTATTATTAATATTTTTTTTACTATAGAAATATGATATTAGTTTTATAAACCATTGCCATTAAATGTGCCTAAATTATCTATGTAAAAAAAAAAAAAAATTCAGACTTTAATCATGTTCAGATAGTTGGTAGGTTTTTCTCATTATAGTTCTTGTATGTAAACAGAGGCTCAGATTCCGATGTAGTTGCATGTGTTCATATCACGAAGCACATTTGTGCTCATGGTCACCCATCTGGACGATATGCAGGTCTGACAGATTCATTGTTCTGTGTGAGAATCCATGCAGATGCATCCATAATGTTCATGTTTTGTTTCAAATGCAACCACTGTGAATATAGTCTTGGCTAAAGAGCACTGTTAGGACTTGCACAACATGAGTGACTTTTTGATTCAACGTTTAATGTCATATTTAACACCTCTGCCAGGATTAGATGTTTAATTAACGGCAAGCATGTTCTTTATTCCAGAAAAGCCTTTAATATGTGCTGGTTGTCGGTGGTGAAAGGGTTACAGCAGTGAGCGTGAAGTGCCCCGTCAGTGAACTGGGCTCATAACCTGTCGTGTGCTGCACTCTGTCTGACCTCTCGGTGAGTCGAGGCTGCTAACCATGCATGAAGCAACATGAATTCCTCATGAAATATTTAAAATGGTTCGGGAAATCGGCTCCCTGTTTAAGTTCTTGAAAGCGTTCTCACTCTGACTCTGCTTTTGACACAGTGGAATGAGAGATTGTTTTTAAAAGCACTTGTGTTGCTTTGAGGCTGGGTGTTTATTTTCCAGCTTTTTGACAATATTCTATTTAACTCAGGGACTGTTGAATGTAAAACTCTGTGTTAAGCAGGATTTCTCTTTTTTACGATTATCTAAGCCTTTTTGACTTAAAATATTTACTTTATGTCCAAATGTATTAGTAATTTTAAATTAATGTTTTAATAATTAACAACACTTTTGCATGGTTGCGGTTCTTTGATATCAGTTAATGGTCACAAATAAAATATATATATAAAATATTTTTCATATTCACATTTCAGAGTTGTAGTTTTTTTTATTGATTTATCTCTATTTTTCATTTTTATGATTTTATTATTAGCTGTTCAATTATTAAATTAATTAATTATTAAACACTGAATCGCATTTTTGGAAACCCTGATTTAGAAAAACCCTAATTTCAAGTAGATTCAAATATTTTATGCAAGGCATAAATAACAGCAAGTTTAATTAAAGATAATTAAGACATGATTGCAAACTAATCTATCTAAACTAAACTAATGTATCTTGGCCAGATGTGCTGTTTAATTTATGTATTTTTTTACTAAATCACTTTATTGTTTTGTGATTATTAAATAAAATGTATTACATTAAATTTATTAATTATATAAAAAAATATATATTTAAATAATGTATTTATATTTACAATAAATATAATTAAATATTGCCCAGCCCTCAAAAGCACACACCTTATGGTTCAATTTTGAAAATTTCATTAAAATTGAACATTTAAAATGAATGCATTTAATAGATTGCATAAAAAAATGCTAAATACATTGCATATTTAAAACTCATCTCCATAAATTCAAAGGAGTCCATCTCCAATATTAGCTGATGAATATTTCCAGTGACATTTATTCTTTGACTGGACTAATATAAAGTCAGCTCGTGTTAAAATCACATGAGAATGAGATGTTGGATGCAGTTAGATGGAGGTGAAGGTGTGTTATGGGTGGTTAGATGGGAATGCAGACAGACAGCTCCGTCCTGTCATCTCTGGTTTCCCCTTGCGGGGTTAAACGCCTGTGGCAGCACAGCTGGAGGACTGGCATCGTTTCAATAGATTCTAGTCATATAGAGATCTCAGACGTCACTGCAAACTGACGCTACTTTGATCATGAAGGTTTTTCAGCAGCATTTTCAGTCTTAAACTAGTGCGACTGTTCTGGATTGTGTGCACTGCCGTCTGCGTCCAGTTAAAATGAATGTTTCCTACATCTTTCAGCATTAAAACCACAGCAGACTAATATGAGACTGGTGTGACGTTACTCGGTGTGTATGTATTCAAGTCAAACTTAAAAGAAATATGCAAACTGGTGAAGTAAATAAAGAGTGACGTCTCAATTTTGAATTAAGTGTTATTGGGTTTATGGTTTGAAAGAGAGTAGCACTTGAATGAAAAGTAACACTGGACTGTATGTATGCGATCATGCGTTTATTTAACCTTTTGCACTTTGTGTCAGATATTTAGCAAGATTTAATAATGTTACTCGTCGCATAACAGACTCTGTTCCCCAAATCTCATGTTTCCTCCTCCAGCATCAGTGTTTGCATAAGTTTTATGAGTTTCTGTTGTCAAAGTGACGAAACTGGATCGCAATATCACTGTGATTGAGAAGAAATCAAATGTGCTGAGCCTGCTGGGAAGCCAAATAGCTTAGAGGGTGTGTGTAGGATTTTTTCTTTACTGCTCTGAATAAACCAAGAGTCCTGCACAACTATTACAAAACATGCAAAAGATGCCGGCGCTCGACGAGTGTCATTTTAGTTATTAGTTTGTCATGTGGAGTTTATGTACATTCAATTTCTGGCTGGTTTTAGAGGAACATCGGTAATCTGAGAGGTATTCGGACAAAGGCCAGCAATCCAGTCTCCACAAAAATATGAAGCAGAGAGGCAGTTTCCAACATTGATAATAATAAGAAATGTTCCAAAAATGTGAATGATTTCTGAAGGATCATGAGACACCTAAAACTGGAGTAATGATGCCGAAAATTCAGCTTTTCATCACAGGAATAAATTATATTTTGAAATATATTCACATAGAAAATAGTACTTTTAAATTGTAATAATATTTCCCAATATTAGCATTTTTCCTGGATTTTTAATCAAATAAATGCAGCCTTGGTGAGCAGAACAGTCTTCTTTTAAAACATTAAAACATCTTAATGATTCCAAACTATTGACCAGTATAAAAATCATTTAAAATATATAACCCCCTGCCCCCAGTGCTTGCAGTGGTCAGTGGGCTGACCAGGACACCACTCCTACACTACTGCAGCGCTGCACAATCTCACTGCTGACTACAGTGTTGATTAAAGCTGACATTGTAATAATACAGCTTCACCGGGTGTCCGGCGGCGCAGGTGTGCTGACGGGAGACTGCGGCCAGGAAGCCAAATGATGCTCTTCTCTTTCCTTCCTTCCCTGCTGCTGTCCTGCATCATCATACACCATCCTGAAGATTAAAAGAGACACCGAATATATAAGTCCGGGGTGGGATGACTGTATGCAGCCTGCTGTGAAACAACACCGCTATAGCGTTTATATTGCAGAAGATCAGTGGGCAGAAATGACTTGAAGTCATTATTTTCAGTGCAAGTTGGCAATTTACAGTCACGCAGCATGGCTATGAAATGTTTAAGGATGCATTGAGAACTAATAGGAGTGAAGTCAGTGGAGGTCACACGAGATACTGTTGGCGAGATGAAGGTCAGGGTGACTGTGAGTGAGCTCAGTGTTTATATGATTAGATTCTGCCCACAGACAGCAGTAAAATCAAAATTGATGCATAAAAACTCTTAAAATGTGATGCATTCATGAGTTTGATTTTATGCACTGATAATTGTTCTTCTTAGTCATATTATGGAGTTCCATATTTTACAGAATATCATATTTTACAGAATATAAGCATACAAAACATTTGGATTGGTGCTGAACGAGAGAAGTACGTTTGCATAAGTTTATTTGTTTAGTGCATTTCCCACACAGCAGCAGATTCAGTTTCACTTGAAATAAATTTGTTTAGGCTTAGCTAATTGGTTTATAATGCAAGCAAATATCATTAGTTTTTCTAAGCATTTTATACTTTTTCTAAATATTTCATCCCTTTTCTGTTCTGAATAATGTTCCATCTAAAGGATTTGTTGTGGAATAGTTTTAATATTGTCAGCTTTTTAGTCTTAGCCCTTTATCAAATGTCCATTTTAGTTTTTATCATATTTAGTCAGCCTGTCCTTAAGTTTGGGAATATTATTCTAGTTTTAGTCAATGAAAAAGTCAAATATTAGTCGTGCTGCATAATGGTTAATCTAATGGCAATTATAATCATGATTACTCATCGTGATTGTTTTCACACTCCATAAGTTTCAGAATTGTTGTGCTTTTTCATCTATAAGCACAGAAAAACTCTGATGGGGATTTAAACTCTTGACATCTGGCAACCCCAAGCATGAAAACCTTGTAAGGTCTATTTTATTATGATAATTTTTTTTTGGTTGATGAAAATATAATGTGATTTTGGATATAGAGTTTTTATTTATTTAAACTACATTTTAGTCTGATAATTTTTTTCATCAATGATATTTCATGTTGATATGATAATAGTGTTCAATTATGTTGTTGTCATTGGTGTCGCCTCATTGTAGTCATGAAAAAAACACTAGACCTATTTCATTAACATTATTTTGAAGTTACTGTAGGTGAACTAAAATACATGTTTTAGTGTTTAAAATGTTAGTAATAATTGTATTGATTGTAGTAATAATAATAATATAATAATAATAAAATGTGATTTAATCACAGATACAACATAATTTTCCCTCAACAATGCAATTTTGACCCTGTACAGCTCGGAAAATATGGTATCATGCGCTGCTGTAATTTATACAAACACATTCTGCAGCCCAAGGTTCATTTTTAGCAGCTAGTAAACTGATATGCGGTTAGCGTGACATTAGATTTTGGCTTTACATACACCCCTAGGGTAAATGTGTCACCTCTCAGTTGTCAGGCTTTAATGCATGTTTTAATAAACCTCATGCATATGTTGCATTAATATTTTAATTTGTGCTCCTTATGGCTCATTATGAATGTTCCTCCTTGACTTTGCTAGTCACTGCATTGAGTTATTTGTCAAATTAGTGGTTCAGACTCGTTTGATAAAGGTTCCTGTGGGGAGCCCAGTCCGGTACGAGATTGTGAAGTGTGACTGTTATTCTCTGCTCGGTCTTGTTTGCACAAAGCCGTTTCCCAAGACTCCATCACAGGCAATGTGCATTAACTTAACAGCAAGTTTGACTTATTATAAGGCTCCTTTTGCTCTATTTGCATGAGTTTTGTTTTGAGGGAGAAAAGTGATCTGTGAAATTTGTTTTATTATGCAGATGCATTTTGTTTTCTGGATACAACAAACAAAAATGATTCATGTATCAAATGATATATGAATTTAAAATGAGCTTGAAAGGATGCAGACAAACAAACAAACATATTTGCATTCCTGCAAGTTTGATTTGCATATTTGTGCTCTTGATTTCCCACATAGCCGTATGCCGAGAGCTTTCACCGAATAGTTTTTTTTGCAGATGAGAATGTGGCCCTGAAATATTTAGTAGAGTGCATTCATATGAAGCTAATCTATAATGCAGCTTTCTCCCGCCCATATCTGCTGCTCTGAAAGTGTTTGTTATTACCAGCACAGAAATGTATTATTCAGCATCCAAATTTCAAATTATTAGCCAGATGTACATCTTTTTTGAATGGTAAACATCCAATTTCCTTGCTGCCGGTTTCTTTGCTGCGAGGAAATGGGGGAAAGAATTACAGTAGCGAATCTGCACATCTTAGTAAAGGCACTAATTTCACCCTTGGCTTTACACGCACTATTCCGTAGATTGGTGGCTTTGTTGATTAGAAAAGGAATTACATTTGATAAAATGTCTAGAGGATGCACAGCACAGAGATGCATATAAATGTAAATCAAGGTTTATAGGTTTTTATGTAAATTTGAGTCACTGCACATGTTAAGACGTGTGAAATCCATTGCTTAAAGGAGCATTTCACCCAAAAATACATGTTCTGCTGTCACTGATTCACCATAATGACATTCCAAACCTTGTATGCTGTTGTAAAGAATCTTTAAGTAACTATCTGTTCATGGTGACTTTCTGTTTAAGATCTGGAAAAGCCTGAAACATAAAACTAGTCCAAATAAATTGTGTGCTATATTCAAAGTCTTCCGAAGTCATACAACAAAAGTTCTCCCAAAAATGGAAAATTGCTTAAAATGCACTCACCCTCAGGCCATTCATGTACAGTAGATGAGTTATATTAACATAACTTGCTCTGCAATGGATGCTCTGCAGTGAATGGGTGCCGTCAGAATGAGAGTCCAAACAGCTGATAAAAACATCACAATAATCCACAACTAATCCACAACACACGTCTTGCCAAAATACAGGTCCATAATTCATAATAACAGTTCCTCCAGTGAAAAAGTCCTTTCTCTGCTGTCCTCTCCCATCAAAATCCAAGGACCACAACACCAGTCATTAGTCACACGGGTATATTTATAGCAATAGCCAACAATTCATATGGGTCAAAATTTTGGATTTTTCTTTTATGCCAAAAATCATTAGGATATTAAGTAAAGATCATGTTCAGTGAAGATATTTTGTAAATTTCCTACCATAAATTTATCAAAACGTAATATTTGATTAGTATTATACATTGATAAACACTGCATTTGGACAACTTTAAAAGTGCGATTTTCTCAATATTTTTTTTGCAAAAATGTGTATCTCTGCCAAATAGTGTCATATTCTAACTAAATATTCCTTAAAATGCAATGCCTATTTATTCAGCTTTCAGGTGATCAATTTCACAAAAATTGACCCTTTTGACTGGTTTTGTGGTCCAGGGTCACATTTGTTTAAATACTGTTTTTGCTTGCAAGCTGTGCTTGATCTGTGCATATTTCTCTCTTGATACAGGCGAGATGTCTTCTTGAATCATTCGTCAATGATCTGAAGTTAAAAACATCTTGATGGATTTGTTTCTTGCAAACACACAGTTTTTGTCTTCTTCACAAGACATTAATTGATGGACTGGAGTGGTGTGGATTACTTGTGGTGGATTATTGGGATGTTTTTATTTGGGCTGTGTATCAACAGCAAAGTTACGATACGGAGGCCACGGTACGATACGTATCACGGTACGGGACTGCACAGAATTTCACCTCAAAACAATTAAGTAAAACATCTGCTTATTAAACACTTCATACTATAGGGCCATTTCTAACGATTGGCAGAGCAGGCAGCTGACCTCTGCATTATGAAGGGCCTTCATAACTGTACCACGGTACAATATAGGTAATGGCATATGTTTTATGTTTACATTGGGCACTCCCCACCAGGTATTCTGATTGTTTGCATCTTGTTTTTAAGCCCATAAATAATAATGTATTTGTCCTAATAAATTTAGATTGTAATGTACTCATTTTAATATATAAATATAATACATTGCTGGTAGATTATCATTGCACGGATGAACACAATCTCTACAATAAAAAAATAAATAAAATGAGAAGAGTTTTAAACTAATGCGCCGTCTTAGCTGTGTCTAACGCAGACATGCGCTCAGTCACTTACACCGATCACATTATAGCCGCACTCGGACATTCAGGAACAAACTTTTTAGCGCTGCCCCTCAATTTGATCAACTAAATAGTATAATTGCTCAAGAGCTACATTATCTTTCTCAACAAGGAGCTGGTAATATCTCTGTGAGGACAGGGCCGGTGCCATCTGCTGGACGGGGCGCAAAATTGCAGAATTTAAAAAAAAAAAAGTTAATTAAATGTATGTATCGTATTATGAAAGCTCTCGCCTTGGGCACCAAATAACCTAGAACCGGCCCTGTGTGAGGATATATCTTAGTATCGATGTATGAACACAGCACCAGTTTTTATTAGCTGTTTGGACTCTCATTTTGACGGCACCCATTCACTGCAGAGTTGATGAAGGATCCAAATCTGCTGAAGAAACAAACTCTTCTACATCTTGGATGGCCTGAGTACATTTTCAGCAAATTTTCATGTTGGGGTAAACTATTCATTGAAGTTATTTATCTAATCCATTCATTCAGGTCCATTTTGTGAACTATTTGTGAGACATAAATCTTTCATTAACTGAAACCAGAGCATATAGGTATGTCAAGATATGTGAAGATCTTCACTGAAAGTGAATTTGGATGCATTTCTAGTTCAAAGTCATCATATGACTTAAGCAGATGAGGCATATGGCCTAGTTTATGGTGCTTTTGTGTCTGTGTGGCCATTCATTGTGAATGCAAAAAGAGCATCTAGTTCTATAGCTTTTCCACAATGAAGTCTTCAGTGCAAAAAGGTCATCAAAGAATGACATGTGCTTTCAAATGCACTATCCCTTTAATTTACACCACTGCAAATGAACATCTGACTCCTCAGTATGTCATTCTATCCTCCTCCAGTGGGACAATGAAAATAAATGCAAAACAAAACTCAACAGATGGACATAATTGATATGGCACAGGCAGAAGTCTCAATTTGAGATGCTCGGAGGGAATGTTTGGAGTGATGTGAGATATGAGGTCATCCTAAGTGCACCAGGAATGTCTCCGGTGTCTGCTGGGACGCTGCTGCCAGTTGTTCCCGTTTGCGGTCATGTGGCAGTCACGCATTACTAGTGAAGCATAGTTAAAGACAGGAGAGCAATGCCGCCCACCGCATATACAGCAGTATGACGCTGTCGTGAATGCTTCTGTGATGGAGCTCTTTACAGCGTGAAGCAGCAGGAGTTGTGTTTTAGCAAAGAGGTTTAACCCTTATGAATTCATTTTCTGCTTGTTTCTCCATTACTGGAGGCATCATAAGCCCGTCACACACCCCTGATCGCATTTCAGCACCGCTAAACTCCAATCCATTTGTTGTGCCTGGGTTTGTTTTTCTCTGATTTTCTTTATTTGTATGCCTTTGGGTGTCAGAGGTGACAGAAAAGAGGAATAGAAGTGACGTGCATTTGATTTATTTTTGCATTGTGCGATTTCCTGGATCATTCCTGTTCTGCGGGACTTATTAAACGCTGTAATGTTTACACACATGCTTGTGTTAGAAGTATTAAAAAAGTTTTTGTATAACAGTGTTAAGAAAAAGTTTGTATTTTATATATATATATATATATATATATATATATATATAATATTTACACATATATATATTATATTTACACATATATATATATATATATTATATTTACACATATATATATATTTCTGATAGTTATCAAAGAAAAAAAAATAATAATTGAGTTTAAGCTGAAGTACTTAAACAACTAAAACTAAAATAATTAGGAGACACTATGTATACCTAAAGAAAACAAACATATAGAAGTGACAAAAACACTCTATATGTATATGTGTGTGCATGCATGTATATTTTTGTAAGTATGTAATGTATATGTAATATAAAATGGGCATATAGGTGAAGCAGACTTTGATAAATATGATAAATTAAACAGGGCAGTTTTGATTCTGTGTCTTCTATATAAAAATGAGCTTTATTATTGGATAAGGTTTGTGTAATGTGGCATTCATATGCTAATGATATTGATTGTGAAATATGAGTCTTTTCTGCAATTTAGTTTCTATAAATGGCAACATTGGCTCATTAGATTTTTGCAAAAGCATGCCTATACTTAGTTTGCTACACTTTCCACCAGCTGCAGTTTTGTCAGTAAAACGGCATTAACTTTCACACAAATTCTGATTAAAGAGGCAGATTATTGATTAACATTGATTAATGTACCTTTCACACCTGTCATGATCTCAAAATCATAGTGTATGATTGTAGACTGATTGGTTTTGACATTTGAACCACATAACCAGCTCTGTATATTTAGCTTTTTTGATGTAGTAAACTTGCTTGTAAGCTCACATGGTACAGCATTACACTTCTGATGCGGAGCACTTAAGAGTCCTGTGAAACATTAGTACAATAGCAAGGTGGCTTTAGCAAAATCTCAGGTTTGCTTTATTTTTTTTATTACAATATTGGATGTATTCAGGGTCATGTTTAGTGTAGCTGATACGTTATTTCAAAACACAAAAAAGCATGAACCATTTAGTGAAAGTGAAGCATTACAAACTGAAGCATTACAAACAGCCAAGGTATTAAAACATTGCCAGATTCAACTATTATCATAGTTTTGGATAAAACTGAGCTCATTTTTATTGCCACTCACTGGACATTTCACTTCGAAAGTATTATGAAATGCATGCAAAGCAATATTTATTTTGCATAAATGTCACCACATGCACATTTTTCTAATGATCTTGGGTTGATAAAGGTAGTGAAGAGGTGTTTTGCATTGTGAACATTGGAGTTTCTCACATAGTATTAAAGTTTTTTTTTTTTTTTTTGAGCACTGAAATCCCATCCTACTTCAGTATTGTAATTGTTGCATAAAATTTAATGAGGTTTTAAACGGATAATTAAACTGTCAATCACCTTAAACTCTAATCTTTTTATGTGCGTTTTCATCATGAATTGAATTGAATTGAATTTATGGCGAAACATGCTCAAACATTTAGAGGAACCTCTATGATGAAATTAAAAGTGCTGTTTGCCCACATACAAAATATATTGATATTGTCTTGATTTGACTTTTCTTCTAGTATTTGCCAAAGTCTGTTGTTTGGTTTATCACCGTCTCACATTAAAAAGGCTCCAAACTCAAGTGTCTGTCATTCTGGTAAACCAGGAGCATTTTTACCAGCACTCAACTGTAACTTTTTGCTGTAGAATTAGAAAAGCAAGGGTCCAAGTGGATCTAAAAAGCCCTTGATGTGCTGGTGTTGCTGTGCTGTACGTGTTGGCATATTGCTCTCCCTGCATTGTGCACACATGACAGGATCTCGTCTCAAGTGGCGGAATGAATGAATTGATCTGTGAGGCGAGTACGGGAGAGATTGAATCTAGATCATAAATGGAAAGTTTAGTGGAGCGTGGTTTTTTATACAAAGGACAAGAATCAGAAATAAAAGGTGAAATGTGGATTACTGACTGTAATACTTTCAATAATGAAACACACAGTTACTGCTCTAAAATTTGATCGGAAGGAGACATATGTGAAAATGTTTTAAAATGATCTATATATGCATTTGTTTTTGTGCCTGTTTTCCATTATATAATCACTCTCTTTTGCTCATTCATTTTAATACAAAGCTTAGTGTAAGTATGGAAACTTTTCATTTTATGATTCATGAATGCCAGATATAATAAAATGCTTGCAGTTTTATCTCCCTTTCTTGATGGATTTGAAATGTGTTTATAGCTCATTAGGTGTCTTAATGTGTCCAATAGCAGAGGTGGGACTGAAGCAGAGAACAAAAGGACGGTGTGTTTAATGATATGCTTGGTGTTTTTCTGTTCATGGTGTGAAGACAGAAACGCTGCTGTATATATTTAAACCAAACCTCTTCATTATATCAAAGCTATATGTGCGTCATTGTTTTTATTTTTTTTTAGCCCACATTGATACTGTAATTTACACATCTCGCCTTATTAGAGCTTGTGTACAAGATATAAATGAAACAACACCTACAGTTTTTCTTTTCCTGCCTGTTTTCAACCACATGTCAGAGATACGTTCAGCCATATGATGTTTATTCCAGCTGTTTGAACCATCTTGCAGCTCGAGTTTAAAAGGCTGTGGAAAAATGCATGCAGTGTGGAATTCCCAGGGATTTGATCGTGTGTCACATACAATTTTTCCTTGTTTTCCATCATCGGTTGCCTTTGTTTTCCAGTGCAGTGTAGAAATGAAATTATCATGACATTGTACAGTATCTGCAAAGCATGAGTTTTAAATTCAACATTTAAAGCCTTTACCAACTCTATAGATTATTAAATGTAGATGTTTGTTTTTATAATATTAATAATAATTATTATAATAATTATTTTATTTTGAAGCTCCTTTACCAATTTAATTCTATTGAGAATTAATGCATTTTTAAGTTGTAATCAAAGGAAATTATTATAATTATTATATACTTTTTTTTTGCACAAGATACTTAAAATTAAGCATGAAGACATGATGTTGTAGTGTTTCTAATTTGAACTTCCATTCCTTTGAGTCCATTCCTTAGAGTTTTGGGTAAAATGTATTGCTATGTATGTATGTCCTATTTATGCATATAGATGAAAATTAAACTATACATTGAAGAACTGTGCTCTTCTGCTATTTAGCTCAAGAGAACAATAGAAAAGTCTCTGATAAATCATTGATTGTTCTAGTTTTTGCCATCTTTCATCCACTTTAAACCTGCCATCAGTTCTCTTCTCTCTTTACTTTAAGAGTCTTCACCAGCTATTTTTTATGCATTTAAATGGAGACCTTGAATAATGCGCATTTGAATGTGCATATATCAGGATGGGTGATTATAGATAAACAGTTCTCATTTGTATCTTGTACACAGTTCTGACGCCATTATTAAAACCAAACACATTCTTGCCAATAGATTCAAAATGAGTCTGAATGAAACTTTGGTCATAGTACGTTTTTTATTCATTATAAAGGTCAGTCATTGTGTTGAAGAACTGTGAAATACTAAGGAATGATCTAATCTTTGAACTCTGTTCTAGTCGCCCTGTCTCTTTATGTTTTCTTTTGTGTGGCTGGTTAACTGAAAGTACGCATCTCCCGTGTAACCCTCTAATTGGAAACTTATTGATTGATTGATTAATTGAAATGTCTTTTTCACAGAAAGTTGATTGACATTCACTAAACATGTTCATTCACACGGTTTCTTTTATCAGCATCAGCGTTGCTCTTTTGTGCTGCTGTCACACATCATGGCTGGATTGATCTGTAAAGCAGCTGATTATCTCACCTCTCTAGACAACATGTGACCTCTCCTCTTTTGTGATGAATCTAAAGGCAGAATCATACAGAATGAATCATGTGCCAATAGAGATGCTGACCAGATGCTGAATTCCCATGCTATATGTAAGCATGGGATAATCAATGGCTAGCTGTGCGATAAAGGATTTTAAATGCACTTCATGTCTGGCAGTTCTTTGCCTCCACGTCGTGCATTTAAAATCCTTTAATGCACAGTTAGCCATTGATTATCCCACTTATTCCATGGTCATTTGCCAAGTTATAGACAAGTTAAAACTAGTATTGCTCTTTGCAGCACAATATTTGACCGAATTTGTAAAAATTACAGTTATTTTTGTCAGTTAGTGCTAGCATTCTGCCCGCTTCAGATCACACACAGAGATGAAATAGTGTGGTCCACATTTATTTGAATGAATTATAGCATGTATTTCAATTAATTATCGATCGGTCTTTTGAGAGAGAAAGAGATTCCAGTTGTGTTTACCTGTGTGCTGCGTCTCTTTACAAACAATTACTTCAAAAAACGCGATTTTACCACCTCGTTGCTACAAGGGAATATAATGAAACCATCTAGTATCTAGGCAATTTTATTAATGAAAATCATGAAGAAGCATTGACAACATGTTTGTGCGTGTGTGTGTGTGTGTGCAGCGCAATCAGTGATCTCTGACCTCTCTCCCTCTCTGTGTGTGTGTGTGTGTGTGTGTGTGCAAGTGATGCGTGTTAGTTAGTGTGCATCAGTCAAAGCAGCGCAGTAATATAGAACGTTGATTAAACTCATTTGGAACTACCGTTGCATTTAAACGGTTTTACTGCATACCTGCCAGCCAATCAGAATCCAGTATTCAGACAGGCCATGGAATTAGTGAAACTATTCGGTGCTTTCAGTGTTTCAATGTTTTGATGAAAGGCTGCTGAACATAACTTATAATGAGATTAATTAAATATGTTTAACTCCATCAGAATGATGTAGCACATTTATCTAGTTTAACATAAAAGCTGTTTGAGTTTCATTGTGTGTGATTTTAATGATGAGGTGAAGTACGCTTCAGCACATGATAGAGATTTCATTTATTTTTAAATCAAATCCAGATGTTAATCTACAGTTTTTGCATGGTGACTGTAAGCTTTGAATCTCTATGCGTGTTAAACTTTATGTACCAGTGGGAAACAACCGATGTTATTGCTTTTTGATATGTATGAGCTTACAGGTGTAAAGAGTAATGCGTCTGATGTCACTAAGTGTTTTAATTAGAGCTGTCAACTGAATCATTTAAATTGGATTAATTTATTTGATGTGCTGACTAATTAACCACGTTAATCACAGTAAATGGCATACATCAATATTTGCACAGAAAAGCAGCCAAAAAGTGTCTTTAGGAAGACAATATTGTCTTTTATTTCATTGGAATACTTGAACATCTCTTAAACATATTTTATTAAATTATGCTGGTTTAAGTTCTGTTAGGAAGATATATTAATCCACAAACTCTTTAGAAAACACTTGTCCCTAAATTTATTTTAGAGTTTTTAATCTTAGGCAAAACTTTAAAACCTTGTAAAGGATTTTAAATTGCTCTTTTATTTCAACTATGTCAACTTGTTACTTGCCATGAAAATAACCAAGGAAGCTGGCATGACATTAAAACGCCAGCCAAACAACCAACAATCATTGGAAATACGTGACTGCCAAAGCAGAAATGCATTGCTCCAGATACAATTTACTTCATTTTCACACTCCATTCAAATAATAAGTATTGTGCATGGAAATAAGTCTCTATTAGTCATCATTAATCTGCCCCTGTAATCGTAATATGTGTGACAAGGAACGAACATTGTTGATGAGCCCCATGGAAATTTTATTTTTAGTGAAAAAATAGTGTCTAATGAAATTAATTAATAAAACTTGCACACTTCAATCAGTCTTTAAAATGTAATCAAATACAAATATAACAATTACATTATAAACAAACATTTTTATTTTGTCAAATAAGATGTTGCACAAGAGAACTGTATGAATTAAAACCTGAATTAAATTATTTTTCGTTGAATGATATTCTTAAAAATAAGTAGGCTGGTGTTATTAGTAGTACTTTGAGGAGCACACATTTGTAGTACAATATATACGTCTGTCATCATTTCTTCAAGTTACTTTTTAGGACTTTTATTTTGCCGGGATGTCATGAAGATCGTTCAGTTTTAGATTCAATTTAAAATACTTTGTATTTGATGGTAATTTTTTTCATTAAATGGTGAAAAGTTAATGTGTTCATATTTCTTAATATTGAGACACAGACGCTGAAAACAATGTGTGTTTGATTTAGTTGTATGAGTTGTAGTTGTATTTAGTACTAGATGAAACAGATCACAGATAATCTTATTAGCTACATGCACTGACTGACTGTCTTCCTGTTGATTTCTGCTGTTGATTGGCTGTTAGATCTGGATATATCTTTGATATTATTTTGTGTGTTTGTAAACGTACCAGTTGTTTTTTGATACATTAATATAAGACATTTGTTCTCCTCCATTAGGTGTTCTCCAGCTCGCCGTGAGCAGAAGTGTCTGTCGTTCTCCCGCTCCGTTCTGTGATGATGTCGCGGTACCATCAGCGTTTTGAGCGGGATTTCCGCAGCGTGTGGGAGCGGAGGGAGCGCTGCGCCTCCAACAGCAGCTGCGGTGGCACTGTTAACGGCTGCGTCTCCACCTCTGCCTCCTCCATCCCCAACAGCGGAAACAACCGTCCTGGCCTCCTGCCCCTGCCTGTCATCCCCTCACTGCTGCCCACCCCGGTCACCGGAGCATCCAGCACGGCCAATAACGAGCTGAGCTGCAAGCGATTAGCCTCCACCTGCACCACCTCAGTGACTAAGGTAGGACTGAACACACCTGCGCACGCTCGCCCTCATGTCATTCCAAACTGGTATCTCTTTATTTCTCTAAAACACAATTTAGAGATATTTCTGCTTCAGTGCTAAACTCAAACTCTGAAGCAAATGTGGTCAGTTTTGATTTTGACTTTGGTGGAGTGTTATTGTGTAACACTGATATATTATTAGATACTACTAAATACTTTTTTATTATATTTCATTATTTTATGATTATGTGTTGAATATTAGTTTTTATTCATATATATATATATATGTATATATGTGTGTGTGTGTGTGTGTGTGTGTGTGTGTGTGTGTGTGTGTGTGTGTATTGTGTTTTTGTTATTGTTAGTATTTTTTTAAAGTATAGGTAATTATAGTGATCATTTTTAAGTAAATTTTTTTTTTACATTTTTTATTAAGTGTTATTTATTTATTTTACCATTTGTTTTTTCAATTTTTTAAGCTTTTACATTTTTAATTTATTTTAAGGTAAGTTATAGATATTTAGAATATAAATTTGTATACATTTTTTAAGTTTTTTTATTTATTTGTTAGTTTTTACGTGTAGTTTTGTTGATGGTTTTTATAAGGAAGTCATTACACAACTTTTACGTGTTGACATCAGCCTAAATTAACATAATTCTTTTTATTGGCTATATATTAACTAAATATGTATTTTTTGTTTGTTGTTATTTCTATTTATTTAGCTGTGTAGCAGGATTTAGCATTGTTTGTCCTTGTGCATGGATAGAGCCACTTCAAACACAACTGTTGATGGTCACATCAAGTTGGAGAGCTTTGCGGTGTCATTACGTGCCACATGTGTTTGTTGTCTCCGCTTGCGGCAAAAAAAGGAGATTAAAGCATGTGCAGTGGTGGATCTTGAGGTCAATTTTTCTGTCATCCATCATGAAAGCCCTGCAGCTGCCCCCACCAGCGTATCTCTACAAGCCATCTCTGATAAGGAAGAGCGAGGCTGCTTATTGATCTGTGTCAAGAAGAAACTCCCGCTACCTGCTTTCATATTGCAGACGGGCCGGAGCGGGGTGGGGGAAAGAATAAAGCAATCTTAGATTTACACACGTCTATACTGAGAGAAGTCTGGGGTCAAAACCAATATGCTTTTGCATCTTTCATTCCACGTACAAAGACGTCTTTGTGTGAAAAGATGGACATTTTATTATTTAAAGTATCGGCATATTGGCTTCTTTCATTTTGTGATTTTATTGTGAGTTCAGCGGTGGCGTGTGCAGCCAATAATGAAGTGTGTGCTGAAGTAATTTGCTTGCATATTAAGTTATGAATCTCTCTGAGAAGATTGGCTTTGTGGCCTTTTCGTCTTGATCCTGCGAAAAGAGTCGCCGCTCTTGTGAGGCAGATACAAATGCTGTCAAATGACTGAAAAGGGTCAATTTGTCACATTGAGACTCATTAAAATGCATGAATGAAGTGTTGGTGAAGCCACTTTTGAAACTTTCTACAAGCTAATTACAATACAAGCTGATAAAATGAAGTTTAACTACACTTGGGCTTTTCTAGTTATGCTTCAAGCTACTAATAAAGACATTTAATGAAGCAGTATCTTTTTAAATAAATCTGACAATATTGTTACAATCAAAGAAATGTTTATTTGTTTTTTTTATTTACTTGTTTCATTAATTTATTTAGTACTTAATTTTTTTTAAAACAGTGAAGATCTCAAATATGTTGTCACAATTAATATAAATATTGATATATAATATTAATATCATTAAAACTACAAAATGCTAATTTACATTTATTCATGTAATATAACTGAAAAGCTTTTTTAAATAATTCACTGTTTATCAGACAATACACAGTGAAATGTTGTTTTGCAATCAAAATATTTATTCATTTATTTGCTTTATTTATTAATTTATTAATTTATTCAATTATTTATTTCTTGTTTATTTAAGTGTTCAATGATTTACTTAGCGAAATAAATGCATTTGTCTGTTTATTTTGAAAACAGTGATGCTATTAGTAATTAGACACAATTATTACCAGGAAAACTTGAAAAAAATAATAATAAAAAAATTCTAAGGAATGTTTATAAAAATTACTTAAATGTCCTAATCAAACTATGGCATAATGCTGTCTTAGGCTAAGCCTTTTCTATGAAACCGAGCCTATATGTTGTTATTTCAAGCTATTTTCACACCTCATTCATTTGGAGCCTGATGCATTTTCACCGTTCGGTTCATGTACAGTAGGCTAAAAATGAACAGCGATGAACTGGCAACAGCATGTTCTGTGTGTTTCTGCAGTCTGTATCTTATTCTGTCAAGGCTGCTGAATGTCATTGGAGTTTCCCAGCAGATGTAGAGTTACAGCGGGAACGTGAGTGTGCGAGTGCCGTTTCCACCATCACTTCAGACACACTTCCATACTCTGCTCCCATTAAATTTCTTCCCCTAATCATGGCTGTCTTGTGTTTCTGGACGGATCTCAAGATGAGCTGAAAGCTTGAGTATTTCAGCAGCTATCTGTAGCGTGACCTCTTTCAACAGCTCCGCTCCGCTAAAGGTTTCATTAAGTCAGCTAAGAGCTCTCTCGTTTAGATTTAGCGAACCTGCATTATGCAAAGCGGCCGGTCAGAACATGCCAAAACACGCAGGATTCATGAACTCTGCTGTCGCTTACTGAGGGCAGACAAGAAAATGAAGAGCCTGCAAAGGAAATATTTTCCCATTGCTATGCGATCGTTTGAATTGCTTGTTATTATGCTTTTATATTGTGACACTTCATATTCATATTACAGATAATAACTGCGGGTCTGCCACGCTGCTGTAAACAACTCATAAGTTGGCATAATTCTGCTCCATTTGGGCAGATTCAACAGTCAGAGGAATTTAATTTGTCCAGCAGTATAATTGCATGATTAATTTGACTAATTATTCCCATTTATTCTCTGATTAGACATAAAAACTATTTGGAAAGCCTTGCTTAATTAAACCAGCGTTTCTCAACAGGTTTTGCTTTGATTCAGATTTCACTTTGGACATCAATTGACATCAAACCTAGTTTTTATCACAAAGAAGTGTCTGGAATTGTCTGAAAACAAACTGAAATTGTTTTAACGTTGTCTAGAAGGTATTTATGGTTTTGTTGACTGTTTCTTTAAGGATATTAATATGTTGACATCTGTCTATTGTGAGCAGGGTTGCAAAGGGGTGAAAAATTTCCCAAAATTACTGGAATATTCCCCAAAAAACCTTGAAAAGTTTTCAGAATTTCTGGAAAATTTCTCCAGTTTACTTGTGTAGGTAAAAATGAATAGAGATGAAGTGGGATTCCCTCAACAGAAATATCTTGGTTATGTGTCTAATGACCAAATTTGCCCATGGTTTGCTGCTTCAATTCAAAAATTCAGTTTGATTGAATTGATTTCAGAGGCATTTTCTGTTCGCTTGTGAATCTGACACAGTCTGAATGAAGCCAGACATCAGAGAACAGGAGCGTTGACTTTGAGACCCTTGTATTTCTGCCTGTCATTCATAGATATAGCAGTGTCCCTCACAGGTCTGAGGAGCCGTGACCCTTTTAAGAGCCTCGTCTCCTTGCTGTTGAAAATCATCTGCAGCCGAACGCACACAGAATTCATCTCAATGTAAAGCTGCTCCAGCCTGAAGCTTTTTCTGCAGCCAGAGGTACAAACTGAAGGCCAAGAGTTCCTCTTTTGAACCATCAACACAAGAAAGACGTAGCGCTTGGGAAGCTTCTTTCCTATAAAAAATCTCCTCGGTTCCCATCAGCGGGAGACCACCACAGATTCCCATCTCTGAGGATGTTTTTAAAGACGCCGCAAGCCTAAGGAATCGCAAACTTACTTCACAAAGCCACAGTCCTGACAAATGATGGATCATGGGTTGCTGGCGCCTTGGGAGCGAACGCTTCTGCTGGGTGAGGAGGAGGCTTCTGTGTTGACAGCAGAGATAGGAATGGCAAATAAGAGCATGACAGTGTGGATGCTGTATTTGGCTTTGTGAGAGGCGGAGAGCGATGATGCCCAATGCCTGGTGGATTAGGATGGTGGAGGACAGCCAACCACTCGAATGGAAACAGATTATTTGACTGCGGGATGTGATCCTTCTGCACACCGCCGGATGGAGGATGAGCAGAAGCATGCTGTCGTGGTTTGAAACAGGCCCTCGTACAGTAATGAACACATTCCATTTAAAGAGACCTCGCTCTGAAGTGTTGCAAAGGGGTGGAATATTTCCGGAAACTTTCCTAAATTTACTGGAAATCTTCCACCATTTTTGCAACCCTACTCTGAAGAGACGTCTGAATCATCTGCGTCATCTGAAAGTTTCGCATGGCCCTATTTTCTACCTTTTATTCAAAATTTCTAAAAAAAATTTCTTTGTAACATCCACCTTTTACAATCCAGTTAAAGGGATAGTTCACCCCAGGCCATCCAAGATGTAAGTGACTTTGTTTCTTCAGTAGAACACAAACAGAGATTTTTTTTTTAACTCAAACCGTTGCAGTCTGTCAGTCATATAATGGAAGTGGATGGGAAGTACGGCTTTGAAAGTTATCAAAACATACACAAACAAAACCAAATTAAACCCTTCGGCTCGTGACGATACATTGATGTTGTGGCGAGTGGGGCGGGGCCGAGGGACGTAGGAACAAGGAGTGAGGCCGGCAATGATTGGGCAAATCATTGCCGGCCTCACTCCTTGTTCCCACGTCCCTCGGCCCCGCCCCACCCGCCACAGATGTGTAAAGACACAAAATGAACGTTCTGTGCAAGAAACTGAACAGTATTTATATAGTTTTTTATCTTCAATTCACTGCAATGTCCTAACAGTCCTGAGCGCGTTCTCAACAGCCACGTGAGGCATCTTCTTCTTCTTGCTTTACGGCACATCACAGACTTATAAGTGCATTACTGCCACCTATCTCTCAAATGGACCATTGTCACTCATTGACTTTAATCTCAATTAGGAGTATCAGAGGTCCATTTGAGAAATAGGTTGCGGTAATGCACTTATAAGTCTGCAATCTGTATATATAGTCATGAGCCGCAGGGTTTAATTTGAAAACCATGGCCTAATGGTTAGAGAGTTGGATTCATAACCCAAAGGTTGTGGGTTTGAGTCTTGTGCCTGCAGGGATTTTAGGAGAATGAATGGTCAGCGCTCTCTCCCACCTTCAATACCACGACTGAGGTGCCCTTAAGCAAGGCACTGAACCCCTAACTGCTCCCCGGGTGCTGCAGCAAAAAAAGATGCCCACTTCTCTGGGTGTGTGTTCACGGTGTGTGTGTGTTCAAGGTGTGTGTGTGTGTGTGCACTTTGGATGGGATAAATGCAGAGCACTAATTCCGAGTATGGGTCACCAACCTTGGCCACATGTCACGTAATTTTCACTCTTTTTTTCCACTTCACTTAATTTGGTTTTGTTTGTGTGTTTTTTTTTACTCTCAAAGCCGTGATTCCCGTCCACTTCCATTTGAGTTAAAAATCTTTTTTTCTGTTCTACTGAAGAAACAAAGTCACTTACATCTTGGATGCCCTGGGGGTAAGCAGATAAATATAAAATTTTCATTTTTTGGTTAGTTATCGCTTTAATTTACAGGATAAAAATCAAACCAATCCATGTCTCTTTTTTTTAAGTAAGGTATTATTTAAAAAATATATTTAAAAAACTTTTTTATTTTATTCAAAAGTTTAGGGTCTGTAATATATAATATATTTTTTTAAATAACCAAGGCTGCATTTATTTTATTAAAAAAGTTTGTCTGTCCTATTTTTATTTACTGTAAAAAAGTATGTATTATATATACTGTATGTAATATATAATACAATTTTTATTTTTTATTTTTTTGTTTTATTTTATACCATTCAAACGCTTGATCGAAAACTTTTTCTATTTGATATATTTTCAAATGTAATTTGTTTCTGAGAGTAAAAGCTGAGTTTTCGCCTTTATTACTTCAATCTTCAGTGTCCTTCAGAAATCAATCTAACATTCAATTTGCTGCTCAAGAAATATTCAAAACACTTGTGCTGCTATACTTTTTTATCATAAACTGATACATTTTATTTTTCAAAATTGTTTGTTGAATAGAAAGTTCTAAGAACAGGATTTATTTGAAATATTATTTTTTTTATAACATTATAAATATCTTTGCTGCGACTTTTGATCAGTTTAATGTATCCTTGCTGAATAAAAATATGAATTTCTTTAAAAAGAAAAATAATTTAAAACTTTTGAATAATAGTATAATATGAATATTTCTGTTACAGATTTCATAGAGAGCGTCTGTGCTTTCGTTTGAGGGAAATGCATGTACATGTGCAACTGCTTTACATGAGTGTTTCATACTGTATAGAAAGTTTTTGCAGGGATCTGCAATGGTCAGTTTTATTTTGTGCATTTGCTTTAATTCTGATCATGCACTCTGATCTTCTGAGCTTGAAAGCGAGATGCGGCGTGCAAAGCGTTTCCTCATGGATGCTCTTCATGCATAAACCGATACAGAAATGGAAGTATTTTAGTAAGTCAGCTAAAATGAACTAGAAATGTAATATTTGCCTTTTGCTGTGCCTGCAGGCACACAGAAAGTGCGCTTGAACGCATGCAGTATGGCTGCAGATGAGCACATGTGAACTCCACAGTTTTGCTATCATAACTCCACTTGCTCTCCTGGTGCACTTTAAAAACCTGAGCAAGTCACTTTCATTAAACGAAGCACCTACTTCCTGGGGAGTATAAACGTGTGGCTCCTGCATAAGGCACTGAGCAGAAAAGCTGTTTCTGGACTCTGAACATAATCATGACATGAATGCCATGTTTTCTGCATTTAAATTGCTAAGAGATGTGTGTTACACCACAGGTTTTTGACATGCCACACGAGGGAAATTATAATTGGAAATGGCTTTATTTTTCCGCAGGTGACGTTTTTTGCACGGCTCTTTCATACGTGGCTGGCTGTGGACTCGATCAGACGCTGACTGTTGACCACGTCTTCAGAGACTGTTGAAGTGGGTCAAATGTGTCATTTTGGGGTTAACATGTAAGAGATTACATGCAGTCAGCTGCTCATAGATACAACTCCGGTTTGACATTGAAGAGTCTTGTAACCCTGAAATCATCCCGCTGGGGTTTTGGTGGATGATTCTGTCAGTGTTATTAGGAGGCAAATGTGGTTTTATTTTCTGCTGTCTTCCTCATAGTGCTCGAAAAATAAGCATAAGCCATCATACCATAAAAGGGGATAAATCTTTGTGTGTCACTGCTGATATTTTATTCGAACCACTTATAAACACAAATTGGTGACTTGATGTGGATTTATGGGTTTATCTAAAAAACAATTTCTGTATATCACTCTGAAATCAATACGAAAAATATGAACATGTATTTGATGTTGATTTGCTGATGTTCCCTTAAACGTACAGTATGGGATTTTTGGCCACCAGGGGTCACTCACTCAAAATAATAACAAAGACGTACTTTGATGACGTCGGGAAAGAGCGTAGGCTCATGGGAGTTGTTGTTCATTGGAACACGCGCTCTGTCGCTCCCCACATTCCTCACTCATTTTAACTGAGGCCGGCGACACACTGGATGCGTGGCGCAAGCGTCTCAGCTGCGTGGCGTGTCAGTTTTTAATTCGGCTCCCATGTTAATAGGTTAGAGCTTACAGACTGCCTGCGTGAGACGCGTGTCTCAGGAAAACACGTGCATGCTAGAAATAGAACCGACGCCTATTTTTCACGCGACACGCAGGCGTGTTGGAAGCGTTTCCAGGCAAAATATAATAGGAAAATATGTTTATATGTAATTTTGTACACAAATACATATTAATTCATGACATTTTGATGTTTGAAAGTCTATAGGTTGACATAAATTCAGATATAAATGTAATTTAAAAAATAAATAAATAATTAACGATTTTCAAATATTGCACCTGTCAAACATAGTCTATTTTGCCGTCAATACTGTTGACGGTGTCCTTTATCAGTAGGCTTTATATTTATGTTCAACATGAAGTATAGATGTTGTCATGAAGACAAGAGCCTGGTCTGTCGGCGGTCTCCCTCTATGTCACCTACAGCAGCAGCAGCAGCGCGCCACGCTTCTGGCACGCAGCAGAGACGCCACGCAGCCAGTGTGTCACCGGCCTTAGTATTTTGACAATCACGTATTTTCGAACGGAGAGATATATGAATTATCAGACCCCTATCAAATCAATATTCCATCTAGCTAGTAGTAATATATGTTAAAAAACACGATGTTTATACTATGATATCGAACAAGATAGTGAACTGCATTTGAAGCTACTTTATCCAGCTAGATATAGAACACATGTAGATTTACATTATACTCTACATGAGAGCTAGTCCGTCTGCGTTTTACACAAGACATCATCGTTTCACAAAATATACGGATAGATACAGTTAGCTGAATGGATGCATACCTGTTTATTAGAATGCAAGCATCTCTCTGTAGTTTCAGCTTGTCACGAAGCTCTCTCTATCTTGGAAATGCAACTCCAATATTTTCCCGTGTCTCGTTTCTTCTTCGTCCCAAAACCTTATCGGGTCATTTATTTCACCCGTACGTTTGTGCTTCACAGAACGTGCAGGCAAAGCATAATCATGATCCATAACTAAGTTATTGATTGAGGTATAAATAAGAATATAAACAATATAAGTATAAAATATAATGCTCGATCAAGGCTAGCTACTACTTTTTCTTCTTCGTCTCGTCTTTGCTTCTGTTCACCTTTGTATTTGGCGGTTCCGCAGGAAGTTAGATAAACTAGAGGGGTCAAAGTATATATGACGCCATATACGGGCGACAAAACAGAAATAAAGAAACGTGCCGTGTCTTCTAATTAAACTATAATTTTCTCCGGATTTGAAAGTTTGTGGAAACTGTCGGGATAATGTATGTACACAACTAAAAAATATATATAACATAGATATAGTGATATCTGTATTTTTAAAGCAGAAAAATTACATATTGCGCCTTTAAAAACGTTTATATTTCAAACAGACTTGTTTATTAATTAAAGCTAAAAAAAAAGTGCAGATCTTACCCCAAAAATTTATTTTTAAAATATTTTAATGTTTCAAAAGTATTTTATTTCAGATACACAGTGCTGATCTTACATCAAAATTGGCTTTAAAATAATGTAATGAAATATTTCTAAAGTTGTTGTTTATTTATTTCTGGCACAAAGTGTAGATGTTCCCCACCAAAACTGGTTATAAAATAATGTTGTAATGTTTCAAAAGTATTTATTCATTTCAGCTAAAAAAATGCAGATGTTCACCCCAAAATAGGTTTAGAAATAATGTTGTTATTTCAAAAGTATGTTTTTTATCATTTAAGATAAAGATTGCTGATTGTCCATAAAAAAATTGCTTAAAAGTAATGTTGCAGTATTTCTGAAGATTATTTTTATTTATTTTTTTTACTAAATATGCAGTTAAAAATGGTGTATAAATGATGTCATAATGATTCAAAAATATGTATTTCAACTAAAAAGTTCTGATGTTCCCACAAAATTGGCTAAAAAGTAATGTTTCTGAAGTACTCATTAATTTAATCATTTATTTATTCATCCCATTTAATTTAACTAAGAGTGTAGATGTTACCCCAAAATCAACTTGACTAAAAATAATGTAATATTTTATTTTATTTTATTTTGCAAATACTCCAGTTTTTCACTCATCACTCTCAACAGCGCTGTCCAAATGTAAGGAGAAAATAGACTTGACATATTTCAGCTCCATGATGTTATATTTATCCAGCGTTCTCACATGGAATATTCCAGAGACAACTTTTGACAAGTTTTAGTGAATGCAGGTGAATTTCATTACTGCTCGTCCTCCTGTCAGTGATATGAACATGCATCTCTATTCTGAGGTGAAGCAGGCGGTAGGGGAAGGTTCAGACGTCTGCTCTTTCCACATGCTTGAATCATTTTTTAATGGCGTTCACATGAAACATGACGAGGTCCTTCCCAGTCCTGTAGCTTACAAAGAATACTTCACTATTAATATATGAACACTGCAGCATGTGGCCGTTAATAAATAAGTATTCTTTGCGCGTTTTTTCTTTGTTCTTTCACCTCATGCCATTTGTCCTGCGTGCCTGCTCTGAATCTTTTGGGTGTGTGGGGCTGTCTAGATTTGCTTCTTAGCAAGGCTTTAGACTTGAGTTATATTGAGATGGTAGAGCGATGTGCAGACTAGCACTGAATTCCACAGAAAGATTCCTATGGAATGAGAACGTCTGTCATTTATTTAAGTCCTTGCATTTTTGTGTATTTGTTTTCTTCATTATAATTGCATTTTGAAATGCTGTTTAAGCAAATGGTCAAATTATCAAATGTATCTCTGCAGTGCGCTGTCAGACATGTGAAATATGTTACATACTTGTATGTGTGTGCTCTTTAATACTTTTTACAGTTTGAGGCGATTTTGCTCATTTTGTTAGGTCAACTTTAGATGAAATTTGAACCATTCTCGCAACAGCGCGCTGGGATGAGGAATGTGTGCGATTCAGTCTTCTTCTGTAGATGGAATGTCTAAAAAATTGTACATTTTAAAGAAATGTTTTTTTCAGTTTTGAAATGCATATGAAATAAAAGTGGCATAAAATCAAGACGATGTTTAGGACTTGTTTTCAGCTACTTATTTTTCTCCTCTTCGACTTGCTTATGAAACAGCGAGTTCTAACAGTGGCATAATAAGATCCATCTTTTGCAGACACAAAAGATGAATATGAATAAAAGGCTTTGTCCGAGAAAAACAAACTGAGATTTTTTGCTGTCTTTGGTGCACAGAAATATTGTGCAAATTAGTCAGTTTTTAATTACAATGACATTTTTTTAAAGTGTTTTTCTATGCACACAAAGTATATTTTTGTGCAAGTGAAATGCATAATGTTTCAAATATTTTTTGTGAAAATAAAATATTGGAAACATATTTATGTAAAGATGAAAAAGCATACTTATTCTGACCTTTATTTATTAAAATATATAAAAGAACCATTATTTTAAATGATTGTAAACTTATTGAGATCCCACAAAACCTATTTCCTGCCTTTTGATTTACAGTCAATGCGAGGCAGATGAGAATTAATTAGTAAAATATTCTCTATATAGATCTCACTTTCTTGCACCCAGTCAAATTGCTGGGGGCTGACCTTGGATTTTCCTGCATTATTGATGGCTCTAATCTAGAACAGCAGCGTAATTAAAAGAGCGAATGGAATGGAATATTAACAAAGCAAAATGATGTACCAATGTCTGGCAAATGGGCTGTAATTGGAAGCGTAGACGGTAATTAAAGGCTTGTCTGTTTACTCAAGACATTCCTCTCGTTGAAACAGGTCTCTGGGCACCCGTCGGCAGACACGCAGACTCAGGGCCAGATCCTGGCTAATAGTGTCCAGTGGGGACAAACACCCATTAACCAGTCCACACCCTGGGACACGGATGAGCCGCCCGCAAAACAGATGAGGGAGAAAGATATCACAGGTAAAGAGCTGAAAGCAAAGCCCAAAGGGCCGTGATAAAACCTCTTGTTCGTTATCTTCTCTTGCATGCATGGGTTGATTGATTGCTCGAAGTGGGTTCAAATTAGGCACGGACGATATGGGAAAAATATCATTTCATATAGGTTTTTTTCCAGGCAGGAACATGATCTGCAATCTTATCACAATACTTTTTCGTGTTGGATTTTAAGACTATTTTGCTAGTTACTGAGTAGTACATACAAACTAATTTCAGTGTTTAAAAATATATCCCTGCAAGATAATGAAACATGAATGAAAAAGTTAATGAAAGGCCATTTAAGACAAACTAGGGGTGGGATTTATTACTTACACCAAACTTTACAGTTTTATTCCTGTTATGTTGATCGTTTTATAGAGGGTTTTGTTCATCATTTGCCTCTTTTTATTACTGAAAACTATTTTCTGATTTATGAGGTGATAAAAAGAGATCCATAATCCCCTCCATAATCCCCTCTGCCTTATTTGCACATTTAAATGTAACACTTCAGAAAACTTACACACTTATTTTTAAATAAAAAAACGTGCAATTGTTAGTATAATCAAACAACTGAACAAGTATGGTGATGTCTATTAGTCTCTTAGTTCTAAACAAAACTAGAGGTATTTCATGTTGCATGGCGTGAAAGTACCCTATCCTACAGAAAAGCATTAAAAACTGCTAGATCTGATTACTTTTCATCTCTTTTAGAAGAAAACAAACATAACCCCAGGTATTTTTTCAATAAAGTGGCTAAATTAGCGAAAAATAAAGCACCAACAGGCGTTAATTTTAAAACATTATTTTTTACCTTATTCACCTGCAAGGGCATGCATATAATAAACTACAATCTCACCTGAATGTAACTGTAATAAAGATGATAATCAGATGCTATATCAATCCAAAAACAGCCATAGATCTGTGACTGACACTACTAATGATCTCTCTGTAAAGGCAGATCGTGGAGACATTTTATTAGTTCACAATCTAATATCATCGTATCACACGCTTCTACTTTAAATTGATGTTGTTTTGCTCTCTGCAGCTCCTCTATGGCCACCACAAGTTGCTGCGGCTGTCAGCCAGGCTGGACTCTTGGCACACACATACGCCCTTCAGCAACCACCAGCTTACAGCCAGGGTGTGACCGTCCAAGCACCCATCGTCGGTGTGACCCCGGCGCTCCAAACCCCACATCCACAATTACCCACACACTACCAACTCCCACAGCAGCCTTCACAGCCAATGACCAACATGGTCCTCAACATCCAGAGCCAATCCCTCGCCATCGGTGGCCTGCCTCCAATGCCCAATGTCTGCCAGATCTCCCATCCTGTCCACACGGTGGTGGGCAATGGCCACTTGACGCATCCCATGGTGCAATCCACCACCATGAGCTCTTCGGCGCTGCCCACCAATGGTGCACTGATGAACGGCCAGCAGGAAAGCACCAACAACGGCCTGCAGATGCTGAGAACAGTCGGATTGGGGAAATACGAATTCACCGACCCCTGGCATCCCAAAGGTAAATTCTATTTCAACCACAAATCATCTTTTCTCTAGCTGTTATAATGTTTTGTTGCACTCCTCCAGTTTCCAAAAGAATCCTTCGCTATGTTCAACCTGCACGACTTGATGATCTTGAATATATTTATTACCTCCCATTCCTTTACTTTCAATAAAACCCCCCAAGATGAGACGATTCGGGGTGGATTGCCTTTCTTTTCCTTTTGTTTTTCTTTCCTACCTAACCAGCGGAAGTTCCTAATAATTTTATGAATTAGCTTCTCTGATATTCGCCAGCTTCCAGGAACTATTAAATAATTTCCATATAAATGGAAACCTTATGTAAATATAGTGTAAATGAATTTCAGTTCATATATCAACACAGTCGGGACAGGAAAGTTTAATGTACCATAGCTAATTTCTTAGGAATGATTTATTACTGGAAATAAACTTGTGGCATTTGATGTAACTTGAGTAAGTCTCAACTTTTCCCGTTCTTTTTTTTTTGGACTCTAATTTTTTAAAATATTTTTCCATATAAAAATGGAATAGGATTATTCAAAAGAAACCAGTACTGTATATCGTTATTGTGTGGTATTAAGGCCTTAAGCTTTCAAATCACCTTGATTTTCTAGTCAGCTACAGGCAGAAATCTATTTTTCTATCTCCCTGTACTGAATGTCATGTTGAATTGTGTGAGGTATTAATCTTCTGAAGAGAAGAGAACATAAGGGGAGTTTGTTGCCCATTTATCTGCTTGTAAATGCTCCTGTGGATGATGGGAAATCAAGTGCCAAAGACTTTGTTCGTTGAATATTGACAGTTAAAAATATATCTACAGAATATCTACAGATTAATAAGCACTGGACATTAACGAGTACTCTTTCATGTCAACAGAAATGGCATCTCAGCCCTTTTTAGTGTGAGTTTGCTTTAAAGAAGCCTGAACTTTAAGCTAGAGTTCCAACTAACAGCTGTTTTATGAGATGTTAATGGGTTTAGGTCATCATTTTGAGAAGATTACAAGATTAACAAGTACATATAAGAAATGTGATGCTCTGATGCAGACCCCGGCATTTAAATAGGACTGTGAAAAGGAGAGATGCATACATTTATGCTGAGTTTTGGCCGTTCTTCAAACAAAGATTGAGACTTTGCAAAATGCATTTGAGAAAGTCAGTAATCTGATACAATGCAGGAGGAGCTGGATGCAAACTAATGGTATTCAAAATAGACATGCAGGGATAGATTGGTGCACATGCATTTCAGATAAAAGTGTAGATGTAGAAGATTTGGAAAGGATTTATTTATAAGCAAGGCTAATGTGTTATTAAATTGGATATGCTTTAATTTAAAGCAGCTTGCATTCAGTGTATATGTTTTTTTGGTTAATGCATTTCATGGGAATCAAACCCATGACCTTGGCGTTCTGCTGTTTGAGCTACAGAAATAGAGTGTGGAATAAAGCTCAAGCTGATAATGTTGGTGCTATTGGACTCTTTCTGAAAAGCACAGGGGCATTAAAGAGCCAGCTCCACTTAATTTGTTCAGTTTAATGTAAACATTAAAAAAAGTCAAATCATAAAAGATTGTGCTGTCTATTAATTGAATGTCAAGACATGAAGTCTTGCCTGCTTTCTCTTTAAAACCAAAATCAAGAGTTCTCCATGTCTCTGTAAGTGTCAAGTCCAGTCTTCATTTCTAACCTCTGGAAGTGGATCTCTGACAGGTCGGGTTTAGGATGAATTATCATGGCTTTATCTCTCTAAACAGTAAAAGCTGCTCCACGCAGCTTGATCTGCTCCTCCTCTCCTCCGAGATCGAGAGAGACATCTATACCAATCTGACCTGATCCTGCTGGAGAAAGGCTGATTAGTTCCTCTTAGATTAACTTAGATTAGATGCATTGATTTTTAGTAGTGTTTGCCAGGTCAAGCTTTGCTGTTATTGCTTCTGTTAAGAGTTAGTGATTTAATGTTTAGAATTAAACTTCAGCACATACTGTAAAGCAATGCATCACAGAGTTGAGTTCTCCTTAAATTGTGCAGCAAATGAATCTCTTTTCCCCCACTTAACGATATTTGAATTACAAGTGCACTGCGTTGTTGTAAGTGTGCGTGTGTATAATTGATGAAATCTAAAGTGAAATATTGAGGTTGAAAGGTGTCTGTTTATAGACATGAGAGCATGATAATTGCTTCATACTGATGACATCTGTTATTTAAGTAATGTTAATCCTGTTATGTTTATGCATACTGGATATTTTGCAGTGCATTGCATGGATAATAAACCTATGAGTCTTTTAAAAAAGATTTATGGGAAAAACCATCCTGGAAGAGGTAAATTTCATAAAATCTCCAAAGTCATGCGAGGCTTCTACCTGTAATTAGGCAGTATTTAAGGTGTGATTCAGACATAAGAGCTGTTCCAGGAGGTAGGCAGCATAATTATGCTTTTTAAGACACCTTCCTTTGAAGAAAATTAAGATCCATATGAAGCAAGATATATTATTTTAAATAATGTACTTAGAATTCATATAAGGGTAAAAAGCTTTAAAGAAATTGTTCAACGTAATTAGTATGTAATAAAACTGTCCAAAACTGAAACAGTCATTTATGAAGCGTTCGTTTCAATTATGTTGTAGACTATGGACACAAGTGTACTACCGTTCAACTGTTTGGGGTTGGTATGATTTATTATTATTATTTATTTATTTGTATAATTTTTTTTTTTGCATTTTTTAAATATAAACACCCCTGATCTGCTTTTTATACATATACAAATAAATTATTTTTATTTTGTTTTAAACATTACTGTTCAAAAGGTTGGTGTCTGTAAGATTTCTTTAAAATTTTTGTTCACCAAGGCTGCATTTATTTGATCAAAAATACAGCAAAAACTGTAATATTGTGAAAAATTGTTATCTGTTTGAATATATAGTATACCTGATATATATATATACCTCATATAATATCATTCTAATATTCTGATTTAATGCTTAAGAACCATTTTTTAATTATTAGCAATGTTGAAAACAGTTTTGCTGCTTAATATTTTTTTTTTTTTACATTTAGTAAGCATAATTGTTTTAATTTATTTTGTAACATTTTCTTCTGAATTCTTTGATAAATAGAACGTTTAAAATAACATTTACTGAAACCAAATTTTCAAATATCATTATCTTTATAAATATAAATCTTTACATTGTAAATAACATTTTAATTCACTTTAAGGTGTCCTAGTTCAATAAAATTGTTAATTTCATTAAAAAAAAAACTTACGGACCTCAAACTTTTGAGCGATAGCTCACAAGGTTTCAGAACATAATATATGTTGCAGTTGGATACATTACGGTTCAGTTTTGAGTTATGTATGTCTTTTTGTTAATTTTGAGTTTGTAAGATTAAATGCTTCTAGCCACACAAGCTCAATTTCATGCATTATTGCTTTCTGGAATGTGTCAGAACCCAATTCCTAATGCAATGTGGCATATTCTGAGCATTGCCACAAGGGACAGTATAGCAAGGGTTAGCATTAACTGTCTTCTTCTAAAGTCACTTTTCTGTTTCAGGCAAACTGCTGTGATGGCAGAGCAGGGATTTGAAGAGAATCTTTAGAAAGTTGGTTAAAGTTACAGTTGACATGTAAAAGGCAGCTACCTGAATAATACTGCACCTGTTTTAATGTCATTTGAGGGAAATATCACCTCCCTTTGACTGCTGAGGTTTGTTTGCACGCTTGTCAAGTGTTTGCATCTGCTTATGTGTGTAAAACGTACAGTTTGAGTGCCATTAGACCAAAATTCAGCATGTACAGTACTGATGCAAGTTGTCTTCTCTATTCAAACCGATCTAATGCTAATTCTACCAAAACAAATTATAAAATGTGATCTCTGGTTGTGTTTTAGTTTAAGATTGCTGAATCACTTGTACACTAATGGCCAGAAGTTTGAAATATAATTAGATTTTTAAAATGTCTTTGAATAGGCTGCGTTTATTTGATCATATATACAGTAACGTTTTTAAGTATTATTACAATTTAAAATGGTTGTTTACTATTTGAATCCATTTTAAAAATGTCATTTATTTCTGTGATGCGCAGCTGAATTTTCAGCATCATTACTCCAGTCTTTAGTGTCACATGATCCTTATCATAATATGCTAATTTGCCAGTCAAGAAACATTTCTGATTATGTTAAAAGATGAACTGATGTCAGTCAGCAGATCTTTAATTATTACCAAGGCAAACATTTTAAATAATACACACTGATGAATCATTCATAATAAGATCAGGAACATGCATTATGAAAGCATATAGAGTCAACATTAAATTAAAATTGAAGTATCATATGGAGAAAAACAACTAATACTTTCTGTAGTTTCTCCTCTCTCACGTCAAGAGCTGCTTGTTTGACTTCATCTGAGAAAAAAGAGATCCTACAGAAGTCTGATACAGATAGCTCTGGTTTATATGCATGTATTCTGTCCTTCATGGTGTGTGTGGCCTGTCAGAGATCGTGCTCGAGAACTCCTCATCCCATATCTATAACTCTATTGTTATCGATTCACAGTTCTTTTGTTCTGGAAGAGCTTCGGCATTCTTTCCAGTTCCTCCGAGAGACGACTGAATTGGATGAATATATTTGTTCTTGCCGTCTCACACTGTAACACTCTAGAGCCATTCAGAAGCATCTTTATACCTTTCAAGTGTAAACACAAAGAAAGGAACATTTAAAGTAAATTTAAAGGCCATCCAAGATGTGGGTGAATTTTTTTTATTTTGCTCAGTAGAACAGTAAAGAAGATTTTTAGCTGAAACTTGGGCCTTGGTGATAAAAGAAAATGCAAGTCAGCAGTTTCCAGTATTTTGAGAGTCAAAGAAAACCTATACAAGCAAGACTAAATGAAAGCATGTGGCTCCTGATGGTCTTATGAAGCAAAACAACTGGTCTGTGAAAGAAACCGAACTTTATTACCCGTAATCCCTTTAAATCCCTGAAGGATGATATTATGGATTTATAGTGAGGCCTTTTTTCTTTTCTTTTTTTTGCACTGGAGCTGATGATCATGTTCTCCAGCATGAACTTGTGCTTCAGAAGGAGCAAGAAAGTCACAAAGTGTGCTTGCGTTTGATTAGTGACCTAGAAATTGTGCACGAGCTTCAATATTTCTTTTTCATTGTGCCTTCAGTGTTGAAAAGTTTATTTCCAGGAGCTTTTTGGACCCTGCTGTACACTGGAGTGTGTTTTAACACAAATGATTCATGCTAATAACAATTACAAATCCGTAAATCTTCCTTTAAAATCTCCTTTCCTGGTCCCGCTAGACTGCCCTGTGCTATTTTATGATTATGGTCTCCTCCAGAGAACAGTGACCCACTTAAATAGAGAATAATTTCCTGCCATCCTTGCTATCCCTGGCTCAAATTAATTGGGAACATTTTAAGCAGATAATCACATGTCCTTTTCCTTATTAGTTTGTCAGACGTCTGGGGAACAGCTGTCAGAGGCGTGTGACGTGTTTGCTCTAATGAAGCTGAGACGCTTACACCAGCCAATTATTCAAATGACTGCACGGAAAGCCAGCACATGAAATGCAGAAGTGACTTTGAATGTGTTTATTTTCAGAAGCACAATATCCTTTGTTGTGCAGAACCGGGTCTCGTCGTATATCAGCTGCTGTTTGTGGTCGTTTCTTATTAGTCATGAATACCTGTCGCGATCACGACGTCCTACTGTTTCAGGGGCTCTGGGAGTCGAAGAAGTTATTCCAGCACATAAAATCATTCTGCTTTGGGTTCGGAGATGATTAATTATACATAAACCGTGTCAGGTATGACTCATGCATATACTCACTTTATAATTAGAATTTGATGAGCATAATTTCCTGGACATGATGAAGTTTTGGACTTATCTTGGAGCTAAAAAGACCATCACTGGGGACTTTGTAATGTTTACCAGTAATATTTTATGCCAAAATCTATAGGAAAAAAGATATCTCTATTTCTCTCTCTTTTTTAAAAAAAAAAGTCTATCTCTATAAGCCTATTTTTATATATATATATATTAAATTACATATGCATATTTTTGCCTTGTGGCATTATTTTCATGACAATTAATCACCCCCCCACCCCCCCAAAAAAATCTATTACTGTACTGATGTTTTAATTTTTTTAAATATTAAAATATTTTGTATTTAATCATTTTCATTCTTAAATTATTTTAAATTCTCAATACTGTAATACAATAGTTTTTTTTAATTTAATAAATATTTATTTTAATAAAACATATTAACAAGTTGCATTACAGTAATGAGACTTTCTTTCTTTCACTCTTTCTTTAAGTTTTAAGCTATACTGTATTTGTATTCTTTAGTCTCTCTCATAAACTGGGTGTTTTTCATGTCCTCTCAGTGTCTCATATTGTTTAGTGGCGATGTTGGTTTATTAAATACTATTTACTATTAAATTACTACTTCAGCGCTCAACGGAGGCGGTCGCATTTCTTTCCTCTCCTCCCCTGCCTTGCCTGCTTCGCCTGTCTCTTGTCTCGTCTACTTTGAGAGACTCTCTCTGCACTGCTTTCCTAAACTGAAACATGGATTTGATAAATTGCTCTCAACGCAATTGACACCATCTTCTCAACGAGGAGCTTGGGTTCGGGGGAACCGGACTGCCCTGCTGGAACATTTGCAGCTGGCTACACGATGGACGCGTGGGCGAATTGGCGGGTCGTGTGTCTTTCCGTGGAGGACATTGAAGACATCTACCTATTCGGAACCATGATAACCAGTCTTCTGCAGATTGGATCAGGCTTTGCCCTGGGTTATCGGAAAATTCAGAAGACGGGAACAGCTGTCCAAAGCCTCACAAGGTTGCCCGTCATGATTGAAGCAGTGGGCAGAGCGGTCAGCATTGAGACTGAGACTATTAACCGCAATATGGATAACATCACGGTGAAGCTCACGGCTTTGGAAAGGAAATTGGAGGATTTGGAGACCAAAAAAGACAATCATAGTGACCGTTAAATTGGAATGCGGCTACTAGACCAAAACAACTGGTATCTTATCTTCTTTCGGCTGCACTCCCAGCTTGGCCTTGGCTGGATAACAAATTTTCCCCTTGGAAAGCATGGCAACGAGACGCTCTGCGTTCCTCAACCCGTTTCCCACAAGACACCTGCTGATTGTTGTTGACTCTGTCTAGGACCTGACCAAGGCTGTCTCCATGGCAACTTGCTGTGACGCTGTATAATCTGCGGACTGAGGCATCTAGAGAGAATCGCAACTCTGCAGGCCTACAAATACACAAACTCTTACACATATACAGATATGCTCTCACCTCCCCACCCCAATCCCTCGCCTTAGCCGCTTTGTACCGCCAGTCTGTCAAGCGGGTCCGTGACCAGCGCTTTCTAGATTACCTCGACCCCCCAATTTCCGTCCCCAGTTGCAAAGCCGTGTGTTTATGGTGTATGTGCTTTTGTTGCTGAGGTGTTTTTTCATGTTCCCATACTGTACTCCCAAAAGGAGCATAGTATGGGTGTTGTTGTTTTTTTCTCCTCACTTTCCTAATGTTATGCTGTATTTCTTCCTCAATTCCCTGTCTTCCTGTTCTGTCTACCCCATTGTATGTATGTTGTGTATGTACGGACAGGTTGATGGCTAATTTCGCTGGTACTTGTGACTAGTGACAATAAAGGGCTACTACTACTTAAATGTCATTTTAGGTCAGATGGTCACAACCACTTTTTCAGCAGTCCTGTTTCCAGAAGTATTTTTCCTGTTCATTATCTCCATAGGGGTTTCAAAACAGTCTTCAGTAAGAGTTGTAGGAGTTGAACCAAAGCGATCAGATTCGACATACACAAGACAAAACGTTTCAAGGCTTTTTAGGTCAAAATAAATCCCCTGAAGCTTAATGAACAATGTAATCAAATCATTTGTACCGTAGTTGATTAATAAATGCATTTCATGTCTGATGTTTTCTCCTGAATATATACACAAATCCAGCGTGAGTGTGCATGCTTACATAATTCCTAATATTTTTTTGGGAGTGAACAGTTATTGCTCTCTTTTGCAGTCTGTTTCCATGGGAACAGCGACTTTATTAATTTATTTGATTAATATTTCTTTATTTTATTTATATTTATTTTCATGGTTTTTTTATCTATTTTAATTCGTTCTTGTTGATATTGCATATGTATCATTAGACTCTGAGCTCATGGTAAGACTATTTAGACTGGTTTACAGTTACAAATGTAGTATACAGAGTTATAAAAAAAATTATTTATAATACAAATATAGCTTACAATTTAAAGAAGACCAATTTTGCCCATATTTACAATGTGTAATATAAATCTTTGGTGTCCCCTGAATGTGTCTGTGAAGTTTCAACTCAAAGTACCCCACAGATTGTTTATTATAGCATGTCAAATATGCCTTTCTTTGGGTGTGAGCAAAAACACACTGTTGTTGTGTGTGTACCTTTAAATGCAAGTGAGCTGTGGTCATTGTCTTCTTCTGGGAAGAGGGCGGAGAAGGGGACAGATTATAATACAAATTATATGCATTACACACACATGTACATTGTTTTCTTTTTCCTGTGTGTGTATATATATATATATATATATATATATGCATGCATGTTTTAACTTATATATATATGTATATGTATGTGTGTGTGTGTGTGTGTGCGTGTGTGTGTGTGTGTGTGTGTGTGTGTGTTTATGAAAACAAAGCCTATGTTTAGTAATAATAATAGTAGTAACAACAATAATCAATAATACATTTCATACATTTCATATCAAGATTTTGAGTCTTTTTTTCCAGAACCCTACTGTAGCATTCTGTTGTTTGTGAAAGAAAGAGTTCACTCTGAAATGAAATGTCTGAAATGAACAGAAAGAAGGATTTGCAATGACATGATGGTGAGTAAATAATGACAGTGTTTTTATTTTTGGCTGAATAATTCTATGAAATCAGAGCTGTAGACATCATACTGATGAAGCTGAGCGCTTGCTTCCTGGAATCTCAATGAAATGAGAGCGATGACCTCTGCCCTTCACTTCTGTTGTTGTTTTTCCTTCATGCTTGATGGTTTTATTCATCCATTCCAGCCTTTTACTTGCACAAATAATTCCCTGTTTTTCTTCGAGTAATGATTGGTTTTGTCATCATATGCTGTGTGCTTGGATCTCAGAAGGTCCCAAAATCACTGTTTCTCTTCTTTCTCTTGTTCTACAGAAATGTTGAAGGAATTGAACCAGCAGCGGCGAGAGAAAGAGTTTACAGACCTGAAAATAATTGTTGAAGGCAAAGAGTTTGAAGTCCATCAAAATGTTCTAGCTTCCTGCAGCTTGTATTTCAAGGACATGGTGAAAAGGTTTGCTTTCCTCCCGTCCTTGATCTCTTCTGTTCTTTTCGTAGGGTGCATTTGTCGCCTCCTTTTCCCTCCCTGTCTCTTGCAGGTCCGAAGACATCAGTTCCCGTCACAGGGCCAGTAGCCATTCTGTCTGTCCCACCAACCAATGTATTTCACTGCTAATTAAGGTCAAGGTGTCGACCGATCTGACCCTTACATCTCCATTCACTAAGTGTGCTGGTTTGCATTTAAATGGAAGAAGAAGTTCCATGACTGGGGGTTTTGGTTTTAAATGCTTTGTAAATGTCAAAACAAATGAAAGGCAGATTTTAGGGATGCGTCTGGCATATTGGATCAGCGCTGCGCTTGGCTGTTTGTGTCAAGTGCTTCGACGGGATGTTTTAGTTGTCCCACTTGACCTTTTACCTGCTGTGACTCGCTCTGTAGCGTCAAGGTTAAGGGAGCTGCGCAGATCTCGTTTATGCTTGGGGAAATTCTGTTTCTTGCCGACTTTGCCGTCTCGTATCGATGCTGGTCTCAGCAGTCGGGTGTCCTGGAGCCATAAGCAAAAACTGATACTGAATCAACTTTACAGGCAAAGAAATGTAACGGTTGTACAAGTCTCAGGTGTCCTTCTGGTGTACCTACGAGGCGATTTTGTTACAGATTTTCTGCAAATTTGTATTTTTACATCCAAATGAGCTTTGTGGCAAACTGTTTGCAATAAATTTGTGCTGAAGCAAACCTTTAAAACTTAAAATGTTTATTTGCATAATGATACTTTTGATTGGTGCCTGACTTTTTTTTTAAAGGTCTCTTAATTTTAATTATTCTGTATATTAGAGCATATCTAATTTTTACAATGTATTTTTCAAAGCTAGTTTTTTTTATGTTGTTAAAATTATTTTAAGCCTTTATATATTATATATATATTATGAGTATCATGTTAGATCCATCTGGCTTTTATGGCTCATATAGTCTGATAAAGTGCAAATATAGAGGAAAAAACTGCTCAATTTGATTCAGAGACTTAAGCTGAATAATTTATTTTTATAAAAAGGTAATTTGGAACAGATGCTGAAAGTTTTTTGCCCAAAAAAGATTAAATTCGGATGCTTCTGATGTATATCAATTGAGATGAAATTATATCGGTCAACACTCTATATCCCCAATAATGTGTCTCATTAGGTCTTATATCTTGTATGTCTTAGTAAGATAATATTAAAATTATCCAATTATATACGATGAGAACTTTGTGCAACAGTTTTGGTCATGTTGACCATTTAAAAGCCTTAAAATTTGTGTATCCTATTATACAGAAGGCTTTATAGGATTACTGTTAATTTGTTGAATGAAAGTGTACAATAGTAAATCTGATTGCATGCATTTGTTGTTCATCTAGCCCTCTTGGCCTTATTTAAGTCATATCAAATTAAACACAACACCAGGGCGCTTGAACACAGGGAACAAAAAGATTTCGGTTGGCTTGGCATGTGAAACTGCTGTAATGCTTTCATATTCCTGTGCATGCACTCCAGGTTGAAGGCCAGATTGTGCCTTGGAATCTTGTGAATTTAGATTATGAATTTAGTCCAGATCTCAAGAGCAGCAGCAATGAAAACTGCATTAGGAGCAATAACTCAGACATTTATCTCAGTGAAGCATAAAAATGTGCTGATGCACCTCACAAAGCGATTGGAGTTCCAGTGCCTCTGGAAGCTCAGAAACTAGGGGCTCTGGATGGGGAATTTCACACTCTCATTGACGTCTAGATTTTCTTTTTTCAAGCGCAGAGGAAACTAGCATTTCAGTAAAAACTTATTGAGCTACCAAGGTAGCATCCTAACTGATTTGGTGCACATCAGCAAATGGGACTCGCAGAATGATTAGAATTAAATGAATAACAGTTCATGATTCACAAATATGTATCATGCATATATACTTTATGCATTATATATTTATTTATGCACATGTATTTATTTTGACTCAAGCTTTTTATTTTGTGTCAGTACATACTTTTATTTTGGTTCTTTTTTCATTTCTGCATTTATTTTTTTATAAAATATTTGTTTATTTATTAATTAATTATAATTTGCAGATTTATTCAGTTGTGCTTGTATTTAAGGATTGATGCATTTATGCATATGTTTTTTGTATTTATGCATTTCTGCTTTTTATATTTATGTATTCATGAATTTATGTAGGAATATCTATTTATTAATGGACTTAGGCATTTTTTTATGCACAAGCGCATTTATGCATTAATCTATTTGCATTCATTGCAATTATTTATGCAGTAACATTTATTTATTTACACATTTATTTATTTAAAGATTTATGCGTTCATATATGCATTTATTTATTTATGTATTCATTTATTTTTTTTTAGTGGTTTATAGTAAGTATATATTACATATACACACTATTTATTTTTTTCACTGAGCTTGTCACAGTGCATTCTGGGAATGCGATCTAGCATGCATTCTGGGATGGCATTTTTGAAACCAGCAATATTTTGCACATATGATGCCTGTAGGCAGTTCATTAGGTTACAGAACAACGCCATACAAAGACATCATCGCCATTCAGTCGAAAAATACATTAGCTCTGTGCAGTTCTTTATCTTTTCACAAAGTCAAAAATATGTAACCTTGTCAAGCGGTATTAAAGCAATGCAATGCATTTGAACAGACAGTTCAATCTAGTTCAATAGAAACTAACTTCATAGAGTTCAACTGGAAAGTTCAATCCGACATTTATGTACATAGAACTGGCTATCAGCTGAAAATTCATGCTACATTAAATTGAGTCAACAGTTTTGTTCGGCAGAATAAAATCAATGGCGTGTCATGATCCATAAAGCAGCAGAATACTAAACTGTTCAAAAAATACTCTTGCATTATTAATTTCTCATGCATTTCTAGTGGGAAAAATGTGAGTGGTCTTAGACTATTTCAGCATGATTATTTGCTTGTTTACACTTCAGACATGCTTTATTAAACATTTACTTCAGTCTTTGAACTTTAATGGAAAAGAAGGCCTATATGATGAATATCAAATCTGAATGAAACATTGATCTTGAAAATGATCCACGCATTGGGCTGTAAATTGAGTTTAATATCGAAGATATCTGGTGGCCCTTTAATGAGTGTATCATGCTGTCGTTATCAGGGTGCCCATCATTTATATTAGTCAAACGGACCGTGTTTATCAAATCGTCGATAAAAAAACATCTGCTGTATTTGTCGTACTCCGATAAAACGTGCATTAAAAAGTGATTCATCCATTTAGCAAATCATGCACTAAGTGGATCTGTGTTTGGATGTAATATATAGCCATTAACGCCGCCTCGTTCACATCGATACAAGGCAGCACTGGTTATGAATTTCACAGTATCTCCAGAGATTCAGCCTGTCTGCTGGATTTTATTGAATATTTTTGCTTTGTTTCTGGCAGTGCATCCATCAGTTTGCCACTTGCGGAGTGTGTTCACGTATATATTAGCATAGACACTTCGTTATTAGTCTGAGATGGATAGCTGGCATTGAAGAGCCCACTTTAGTTTGACAACTCTTGATTTGTTTTGTTCCATTAAAATGGACACTTAACTTCTAGTGGTTCGATACCCAATTCTAATTTTTTATTTTATTTTATTTTATTTTTTGCTTTCTTTTGATCCTCTTAGCTTTTTTATGTCTGGAAGAAGCAATATAGGCATAAGCTAAAGTGTAATTGTTTAAATAAATGTTGTGGAGTTACAACCCGAATTCCGGAAAAGTTGGGACGTTTTTTAAATTTTAATAAAATGAAAACTAAAGGAATTTCAAATCACATGAGCCAATATTTTATTCACAATAGAACATAGATAACGTATCAAATGTTTAAACTGAGAAATTTGACACTTGTATCCACTTAATTAGCTCATTTAAAATTTAATGCCTGCTACAGGTCTCAAAAAAGTTGGCACGGGGGCAACAAATGGCTAAAAAAGCAAGCAGTTTTGAAAAGATTCAGCTGGGAGAACATCTAGTGATTAATTAAGTTAATTGATATCAGGTCTGTAACATGATTAGCTATAAAAGCTTTGTCTTAGAGAAGCAGAGTCTCTCAGAAGTAAAGATGGGCAGAGGCTCTCCAATCTGTGAAAGACTGCGTAAAAAAATTGTGGAAAACTTTAAAAACAATGTTCCTCAACGTCAAATTGCAAAGGCTTTGCAAATCTCATCATCTACAGTGCATAACATCATCAAAAGATTTAGAGAAACTGGAGAAATCTCTGTGCGTAAGGGACAAGTCCGGAGACCTTTATTGGATGCCCGTGGTCTTCGGGCTCTCAGACGACACTGCATCACTCATCGGCATGATTGTGTCAATGACATTACTAAATGGGCCCAGGAATACTTTCAGAAACCACTGTCGGTAAACACAATCCGCCGTGCCATCAGCAGATGCCAACTGAAGCTCTATCATGCAAAAAGGAAGCCATATGTGAACATGGTCCAGAAGCGCCGTCGTGTCCTGTGGGCCAAGGCTCATTTAAAATGGACTATTTCAAAGTGGAATAGTGTTTTATGGTCAGACGAGTCCAAATTTGACATTCTTGTTGGAAATCACGGACGCCGTGTCCTCCGGGCTAAAGAGGAGGGAGACCTTCCAGCATGTTATCAGCGTTCAGTTCAAAAGCCAGCATCTCTGATGGTATGGGGGTGCATAAGTGCATACGGTATGGGCAGCTTGCATGTTTTGGAAGGCTCTGTGAATGCTGAAAGGTATATAAAGGTTTTAGAGCAATATATGCTTCCCTCCAAACAACATCTATTTCAGGGAAGGCCTTGTTTATTTCAGCAGGACAATGCAAAACCACATACTGCAGCTATAACAACAGCATGGCTTCGTCGTAGAAGAGTCCGGGTGCTAACCTGGCCTGCCTGCAGTCCAGATCTTTCACCTATAGAGAACATTTGGCGCATCATTAAACTAAAAATACGTCAAAGACGACCACAAACTCTTCAGCAGCTGGAAATCTATATAAGGCAAGAATGGGACCAAATTCCAACAGCAAAACTCCAGCAACTCATAGCCTCAATGCCCAGACGTCTTCAAACTGTTTTGAAAAGAAAAGGAGATGCTACACCATGGTAAACATGCCCCGTCCCAACTATTTTGAGACCTGTAGCAGAAATCAAAATTGAAATGAGCTCATTTTGTGCATAAATTGTAAACTTTCTCAGTTTAAACATTTGCTATGTTAACTATGTTCTATTGTGAATAAAATATTGGCTCATGTGATTTGAAAGTCTTTTAGTTTTCATTTTATTAAAATTTAAAAAACGTCCCAACTTTTCCGGAATTCGGGTTGTAATATAGTCCATTGTTTGAAGAGTATAATTGTCATGATGAACAATTATAAGTTGTGACGAGTGGGGCGGGGCCGAGGGACATGGGAGCGAGGCCGGTGGAGTGATTGGAGATGAGCTACACCTGTTCGACCCGCCGGTCTCGAGGCCCATGGAGGAGATGGAAGGATATAAAACTGGAGCGACGACAGTGAAGGACGAGAGAGGACCAGGCCTGGGCTTTTAGTTGTGTTTTGGTTTTTATTTGCGCGCACCAGTCGTCCGTGAGGGGCTGGTGCGCTGTTTTGTGTTTATTTTGCTTTATTAAAATGTTGTTTGATTGTCCGCCGGTTCCCGCCTCCTTCTTGCCGAAGATTACAAAGGTTGTTTATCATTACATAAGTGTTCACATTTATTTATGAATTTATGCCCATGCATTTATTTTGATTTCATTTTTAGTTCCCTTTCAGTCGGTCACTCTCGACGTGTCTTCGGTGACTGATGACTTGGGATATCACTTTGATAGACCAATCTACTTCGAGTGTAAACTAAACGAGCCAATGCATATTGGCATGCAGTTATTGCATCCAGCTGCCGGTGACGGGTCGTCTTTTTAAAGATGCCATTTTCTGGATGCCATCGTTAACTGGCGCTGGGTGATGGTCACGATCGCTGCCTGACGTATCATTCGTGGATGAGTCATGTTCCAAATGCAGGAAGATGACCATCTCGGAGCTGCAGGCCAGGCTCCATTTCCTCTAGGGGGGGCGGAGCTAGTGCTGGGCAGTTTGACCAAAAATGTATATACCTTTTTTTTCAAAATTATACCGGTTTTCCGGTTTATGACGGGGTTTTTTTATGCATAATCAGGTGTACAATTCATTTTCTGCTGGTTGATATTCCAAGAAGTGCTTGCGGCTAAGTTGCTGGAGCAAATTGCTCTTGTTGCCGCCTTTGGCGTCAATTTTAGCCAGACAGCACTTGCATAAAATGGATATTATATATGCATAATCTGCCTGCGGTGCATATGCAGTCCGCAGCACGGACTCATTGTGCTTTCACACAGGACGTGTTTGCAGTCCGCTACTGATCCGCGTCTGTTTAGTCCACAAACACAACATTTTTTCATATATATATATATATTTTTTTTTTTCAGCATCGTAAGTCTTTTATCACAGAAACAGTAACATTCTTTCATATAGACATTAGTTTAAACTCAATAAATATAAACAACGTATTATTCATGCATTTTACTTCTAGGTTTGTATAATAAGCTGCTCAAACAAGCGGCAAAACATTTAAACACAATAATTAGCCTACTTTTCTTGTTAAAATATTTAAAATTAAAACACCACAGACAGAAACAGTCTCGTGCATTTTGCATTTAAATCTTTATCACAAGCAATCCCACGGGTATTAATGAACTTTGTTTTTCTGCTTCCATAAAAGTGAACATATATATTGTTTTCCTTGTTTATCTAAAAGTGCTCTTTTTCTTGTTTTAAACCTAGCCAAAAACCCATGCACAGCGTTTCCATGTCAATCCATGTTAATTTTTCCCACGAACAATGCTCTTTCACTTTAATTCAGCACCTGCAGCACAGCAAAAATAGACTCAGTACGTTAACAATCACTGCACTACTGCAGAGCACCGCTCCTTGAATGCACTGACGGACCGCAACCTTGTGCAGCTGGAATCCGTTAATACGACTGGACTGTGTGAAACAGGCGTTATAACGTAACACCAGAGCACTGCTGTGTGTACCCCTGTCTATGGTGTTCCCTCACCACGCCTCGCAGTCGCTGCTTAGAAGTGCAACATTGTAAAGGTTCCGTCTGAAACAGTGTCTCGCGGCCGCGGCCCAGCATAATGTTCATTCCGAACGCTGAGTAATTAAATACACCAGTATGGCGGATATCCAGGATATCACTTTGTTAGACCAATCTACTTCGAGTGTAAACTAAATGAGCCAATGCAAAATGGCATGCAGTTATTGCATCTAGCTGCCCCTAATGGATCGTCCTTTTAAAGATGCCATTTTACCTGTGCGTTTCTGGATGCGGCTGTTACCTAGCGCTGGGTGATGGTCACGATTGCTGCCTCACGTGTCATTCATGGATGAGTCATGTTCCCAATGCAGGTAGATGACCGTCTCAGAGCTGCAGGTCAGGCTCCATTTCTCCAAGGTGGTGCGGCACAGCGATCTAAGGTTCGTCATGGTGGCCGTTAGGCGAGAACTATTTTCGTCAGTGGCACGGGTGGTTTTGAGGATCAGATCGGTGGCAAACCCCTCAGGTAACCAATCCTCGGGGGCCTACCACTTCTCTAGCACTCCGATCCAGTTGTTCAGCCAAAGGAATGCATTGGGCCCCCTTTAAAGAGCGTACTAGCGGTATACTTCAATGCTCCTCCTGACAACTGGATATCATCACTGCATTGGAGGGAGGGCTCTCTGAGGAAGATTCGGCTGCGCTGCCACATTCGGGATGGTGGCAATTCCTGAATCTGATCCAGAGATGTCAGCTATGCTTTCCTGGGCCACCAAGAAGGTAGGGCTTAAGTTTAAAAATCCACCGCATCCCGAGCCTTCAAGGTTGAATGATTGGTTTCTCAGTGTCTTTCTTCCCGGAAGTGCATGAGGATCTCACCAGGTTGTGGATGGCACTTTCTACTGCCAGAAATCACCCTGATGGTTCCTCCTTCCTCACCACCCTCGATGGTGGTGCAGTCGAAGGTGTATACAAGGGTCCCCATGGAGGAGTGGTTGGTTGTGATGCAGTTGTGTCCTAATACCACCTCCATCTGGCAGGCCGAACCTAGCCTCCCCTCCCGGGTCTGTGGCACCATGGAGCTGGGCGTAGGCAGGCTGCCCTACCCATCCAGGCCCCCGTCAAACCTGGCGGTGAGCGGAAGAACAAGAGGCCCTGGGACGGGTGACCCAGAGAGAGAGGAATCTATTTTTGGGGGGATGGTGAAGGCACCTCTCCCTCCCCCAGAGGACGGCCAGGTGGAGAATCTGGAAATCTCAACAAGAGAGTGGTTTTCTCTATCTCTGGATCCCAGGAGGGCATGGAGAGTTGTGGACAGCCCAACACCAGACTTCACTCATCCTCCTCCTTCGCCAGTCGGCAGCAGTGGGCGGTTCAAGAGCATCAAACAAAGGCCCTACTCACGCACCCTCTGCCAACCTGTGGACAATGGCCCTACTCACGCACCGTCTGCCAACCTGTGGCTCGCTCACAAGCCACCCGAGTTGGGTCCCTGTGTTCCATCTCGCTGCCCCACTGCTGGTACGCCTGTGGTTCCACTGGTCCTGCTTGTACAGTTTCTAGGTGCCTGGTCAGCGCTACCCAGCCCATCTCGCTGCAGGCCATCAGCCTCGGTTATGCAATTCAGTTCACCTGGCATCCCCCCAAGTTTAACGGCATCTGCTTCACTAAAGTGAAGGCAGACGATGGTCCTGTTCTGTGGGGAAAAAATACAGTCCTGCTGGTGAAGGATGCGATAGAGCAGGTCCCTCCAGCCAATATGAGGTCAGGGTTTTACGGCCCTTACTTCAATGTACCCAAGAAAGGCGGTGGGTTACGGCCAATCTTGGATCTGCAAGTCTTGAACTGGGGCCCTCATCGGTCATCGTTCAAGATGTTGACGCAGAAAAGCATCTTCGGGTATGCCCTTCCCCGAGATTGGTTTGCAATGATTGACCTAAAGGACGCATACTTTCATGTCTCGATTCTTCCGCGCCACAGACCGTTTCTGAGTTCAAGGGGCAAGTATATCAATTCAGAGTCTTGCCCTTTGGGCTGTCCCTGTCTCCCCGTATCTTTACGAAGGTCACGGAGGGGGCTCTGTCTCCCTTCAGAGAGCTAGGTATTCGCCATCCTCAACTATCTCAACGATTGGCTTATTCGCTTATTCTAGCACATTCTTAAGACCAGTTTTGCGAACACAGGGACATTGTGCTCTGGCACTTCAGCCTGCTGGGCCTTCGGGTCAACTGGGCAAAAAAGAGCAAACTCTACCCAATGTAGAGGATCTCTTTTCTCGGTATGTAGTTGGATTTTGGTTGGATCTACTGAATCAGAGATGGGGCACCATTTAGCATCCGTGTCCAGACCTTTGGAAACTCCATGTCTGGTCCCTGGACAGGACTAGAGTTTCTAGGTGACCTACCCCAGTAGGTAGCGATCACCATCACTTCAACAAGAGCACTGTCTACAAGACACACTTACGCCTTGAAGTCCAGGTTGCTGCTATTGCTGAGTACCATGATCCCGTGAATGGGAAGTCTTTGGATATGCATGGCCTCTTCATCAGGTTCCTTAGACTGTCCAGGATGTTAAATCCTTCCCGGCCCCCCTCTATACCCTCTTGGGACCTGTCTCTAGTGCTAAAATCATTACAGTAGGGCCCGTTCAAGCCTTTGCATTCAGTTGAGCTAAAGTTTCTTTCATTGAAAACTCTGCTCCTGCTTGCAGTGGCCTACATCAAGAGGGTAGGGGACCTGCACGCATTCTTGTTGATAATTCGTGCCTAGAGTTTGGGACGGCTGACTCCCAGGTAATCCTGAGGCCCTTGCCCGGCTACGTGCCAAAGGTTCCTAGTACACCCTTCAAAGTCCAAGTGGTGAACCTGGCTTTGCTTCATCCTTTCTAAGCATTAAGATGCTATGTAGACTGGACACAAACCTTAAGGACCTCAGGCCAACTCTTTGTCTGTTACAGATGCCGGCAGAAGGGGAATGCCATCTCTAATCAGAGAACGGCCTTCTGGATTGTGGATGCCATCACCCTGGCTTATCAGGCACAGGGTGTGCCCTGCCTGTTCAGGAAGTGAGCTCACTCGACTAGAACTGTTGCATCCTCCTGGGTGCTGGCTTGTGGTGCCTCGGTGATAGATATTTGTAGAGGTGCAGGCTGGGCGACCGCCAACATGTTCGCTATATTCTATAGCCTTTGTGTGGAGCCTTACCAAGAGGGTAACAATCACCTCTGATTTCTCCATATGCACTTAAATGAATGCTATATGTGTATTTGCTCCTAAAAACTCCTTAGGGAAATATGGGGCTTCCACAGCGTCCCTGCTTCAAGTGAAACGGGTATGTTTTCCCAGTGTTATCCAATCTCACTCAGTGAGGTAGTGCTTTGACAATGGTGAGTGGAACTACTTGTTCCGAGCTCCGGTCTACACCAAATTGTAGGCGTGACATCGAGAGTGACCGATTGGAAGGGAACATCTTGGATACGTATGGTAACCCTCGTTCCCTCAAGGAGGGAATGGAGACATCACAACCCATCGCCACAGTTGCTGTACCACCGCTGAGAGGCCGGGTCACCGGCTCTGCTCCTGTATTTATGGATAAACGTGTTTCCCACTGGTTCAGTTGGTCCAGATTGATGATTTAACAGGAGTTTTTGAGAGCTCTACAGCCAAAGGACATGCTAACCATTGTAAGCTGATGCCATGATCGGCTAAAGAGGTAAATTATGCATAAAGCATAACTAGAAAAGTAGTTTCATCTAAAAAAGACATTTTACTGTTCAAATAACTCACTTGGACTGAAGATTTCATGAAAGCAAATGTTGATTAAACTGTGCTGAGATGTGTGATCAGGTATAATGTTATCCAACAGTCTACAAGTAATGTCAGCGAACACAGGAACAATGCAAGCACTCAGATTTATAGATTTTTCAGACCGCCTTCCCACTCAAGGATGTAGGCAAATGAGTGTACTTAACATTTCTGGGAAAAATGGAAATTGTTTATTTTAGTAACCCCTGAGATTCTTAAAAGTTTTTTGGCCCCTTTAAATGGCGTACTTGTATCACTGTATTTTCCCAGTCTAATCAATGTAATAGTTGTAGTCAGTGGATAAAAATAAAATTTTTGATAACCATTTAAAAAAAAAAAATTCATGCCAGACATGCATGCATGCATGCGTGTGTGTGTGTGTATGTGTGTGTGTGTGTTTGTGTGTATGTATATATATAGTACAGACCAAAAGTTTGGACACACCTTCTCATTCAAAGAGTTTTCTTTATTTCCATGACTATGAAAATTGTAGATTCACACTGAAGGCATCAAAACTATGAATTAACACGTGGAATTATATATGGAATTATATACATAACAAAAAAGTGTGAAAAAATGAAAATATGTCATATTCTAGGTTCTTCAAAGTAGCCACATTTTGCTTTGATTACTGCTTTGCACACTCTTGGCATTCTCTTGATGAGCTTCAAGAGGTAGTCACCTGAAATGGTCTTCCAACAGTCTTGAAGGAGTTCCCCGAGAGATGCTTAGCACTTGTTGGCCCTTTTGCCTTCTGTCTGCGGTCCAGCTCACCCCTAAACCATCTCGCCTTCAGTGTGACTCCACAATTTTCATAGTCATGAAAATAAGGAAAACTCTTTGAATGATAAGGTGTGTCCAAATTTTGGTCTGTACTGTATATATATATATATGCATTCATTTTACATTTCATTTCTTTTTATTATGCATTTATGTGTTTGTGTTTTTATTTATATTTAAAAATATTATTTTTTATTATGAATTATTACTATTTTCTTTTTAAGTTAGTATTTATTTGTTTCTTTGTGCATGTGTGTATTTGTGGGTTTATTTCTAAATGTATCTATTTTAAGTTGATTTTTTTTGTATTATATTTTATTTGTTTAGAAATATTTTATTTATTTAAATTGCAATGCATTCTGGGACCTCTAAATAGAGTACATGTGATGCTGCCTGAATGTATCCAAAAGAGAGGCATTTTAGAAACCAGCAACATCATTCAAATATTATGCACCCTTTCATTCTTCATTCAAGTCTTTTTTCCCCCTTCCAGTGCCATACTGTCGTCACTGACTGGTCCTAGTCTAATCAATATAATAGTCATAGTCCATGGACGAAAGATTTTGATAACCATATAGATTATTTTTTTTCAGGCCAAACATGTGATCATACTTGAGAATAAAATTGTGGCCCGAAAGCACTTTTCTAAGCAGCAGTGTTTATGGAAATACTGCAAATGTAAGCATGATCTCAGGGACACAGAGAGAGCTTTCCCACCTCTTAATGGTCAACTACTTTTTTGCCTTTTTGTTTCTTTATATTTCTCCTCCTCCACATACACCTGACAACAATAAACTTTGCATTTTTGTTTTTCTTTTCAGGAGTAACATTTCTTGATTTTTCAGCCACTGCCAGAGACACCCACCTCACCTCATACTCTGCTTTTTGCCTCCTCCAAGTCCATTCTCTTATAACGACTAACGTCACCGTTCGTACGCAGGCCGTGTTGAACTCTGTTTTGGCAGGAGTTTGAAAGTAAATCCCCGTCCCAGTCATGGAATGGTCCCTTTCCCTGTAGGATGGCTGCTGGTTCCCTGTGGCAGAACTGATTTTCTACCCCCTCCTTTCCTTCCCTGCTTTCATTACGCTGTCTGTCTGTCTGTCTGTCTGTCACATGTAGCATGCATTTGTCTGTGCATATTTTGCACATCTAGAATTTTAAAGAAATGGCTCACCCAAAAATGAAAAATTTACAATTTGCTCACCCTAAGGCCATCCAAGATGCAGATGAGTTTGTTTCTTCATCGGATTTGGAGAAATGTGTCATTTCATCACTTGCTCACCAATGGATCCTCTGTAGTGAATGGGTGCCGTCAGAATGAGAATCCAAAACAGCCGATAAAAACATCACAGTAATCCACAAGTAATCCTCAAGACACCAGTCTATCAATTAAAATCTTGTAAAGTGAAAAAACTGCAAGAAACAAATCCATCGTTAAGGTGTTAAACTGTTCCTTCCATCTAAGTCTTCCATCCATAATATTGCTTTCTCCAGTGAAAAAGTCGGGAAAGATATTTGAATCGGGAAAGATATTTGCACAGATCAAGCACCGTTTATGAGTGTAAACAGTCCAGAACATCTTTAAACAAATAACGTGGCTGGATTATGAAGTAACAGGATAACAGGAGTTTTCCACTGGAGAAAGCGCTATAATGGATTATGGATTTACGGTCTATTTTTGCCAGAAGCAATGGTTGAAAGTTAAAATGTCTTATTGATGGATTTTCTTACAAGCCCACAGCTTTTGGCTTCACAAGACGTTAATTAATGGACTGTGGATAACTCGTGAATTATTGTGATGATTTTAATCAGCTGTTTGGACTCTCATTCTGACGGCACCCATTCACTGCAGATTATCCAATGGTTGCTACAAGTAATGCTAAATTTCTCCAAATCTGATGAAGAAACAAACTCATCTACATCTTGGATAGCCTGAACCCTGAGGGAGAGTACATATTCAGCAAATTGCCATTTTTGGAATGAACTATTCCTTTAAACACATGTTGTGATTTGAGGAAATGTCATTTGTTATGCTAAAATAATTTATCTGAGTTTTGGTGTAGCATTAAATTGCACCCATTTTACTCTGCTTTATATGATGCATTTTAAAACACAACTCGATCAGGCAAAAGTGTTTGTTCTCCCGAAACACGTGCAAACACCCTTCACATTTACTTACCTTAAAGAAGATTTTTTTATCTGCTGCTGATAGTGACTCAGAAATTACACACTTCACCTTTAATGCATGTGTCTCGAGTAGAATAGGAAGCGTAAACCGAGGCAGAAGAGGTTATCATTATTATTATTATTATTTCCACCTCACTGCCATGTCTAACCGCTTGTTGGATGTAGTCGTCTATTAATGGAACATCATTATGAGCTTTTGTTTCTCCAGACACCTTTGTTTTTTTGCAGTGTCCCTGATAATTGAGGTTTATAGGTTAGTGTCTAAAGACACACACCCAAACAATGGCAAACCAAAACCACAGTGCATCTGTCTGTCAATCAGCCCTCAGCAGATATGCGAAGCCAGCGGCCCTCTTCTAGACGGAGAGCAGCTCATCTCAGGAGCCAGGCAATCTGCACTCTCCATATGCCTTTAAACATGTATTATGCATGAAAATGCATAGCAGCTCACTCAAGTTTTCCCTCAAGCGCTGCTGTAGAGAAATGCACAGGCTTGACTTTGAGTCACACTTGCTGAACAGCTTTAGTGTATGCTCTCCAAATGAGTCCATCTCGCTTTGGCTGCTTGATATGTTTTTAATTGTTTCTTGAAGGATCAAGGATTAATCAGACTCATTTACATTTACATTTATCCATTTAGCTGACGCTTTTATCCAAAGCGACTTACAATTCCTATATATGTCAGAGGTCGCACGCCTCTGGAGCAACTAGGTGTTAAGTGTCTTGCTCAGGGACACATTGGTGTCTCACAGTGGATTCGAACCCGGGTCTCTCACACCAAAGACGTGTGTCTTATCCACTGCGCCAACACCACCCCAATTCAATTCAATTCACCCCAGACTCATGTCGTTAAGTATGCTGTTTTTTTTCTGTCTAAAATTATTGTAAAATCTTTATGTGGTGATGTAGTAGTGACCCAACTCCAGAAAAGACCATGAGAAATGCCTCAAAATTGTCCATACAACTATATTCAAGTACTTTGAAGCAGTGTTAATTAATTTTAGTCCTAATTTTATTGCTAAGGCAGCATTTCTAATTTTTGTTTTCTGTTAAAGTATATTTTTTGTATTTTATTTTAGCTTTATTTCAGTTCATGAAAGCAATTTTTAATAGTTGTAGTTTTAGGTAACAATAGTAACAGTCAGTCTATAGATATTTGTGAGAGGAACAGATCAAAAGTGAACTGAAAACAAAAGAAAATGAGACACAAGCTGCAGGTTTAACCTTCTTCATACTGTGTCCAGGTTATCGGGAGAGAACAGAAATGGTGAGAAGATGCAGCTGACAATGAGCAACATCAGTTCAGATGTTCTGGAGCTTCTCCTGGAGTTTGTTTACACCGGCTCCCTCATTATCGACTCGGCCAACGCCAAGACCTTACTGGAGGTGGCCAACAAGTTCCAGTTCAACACTTTCTGCAAAGTCTGTGTCTCCTTCCTTGGTAAGAACCTGCCGGATGAAATGTTTCCCCAGAAACGTTTCCAAAATCTTGCAACAAATTCAGTCACTAAATTGCATGCATTTAATACAACCCTGTATGCATTAGTTTCATTTTCAGACAAATTGCTCCGAAAAACGTTTCCCATCATGTCTGGTCAAAGCGAGAATTAAAAAGCAGTCAAGCAAAACTGTGTTTGGTGCAAGTAACCTTGAGTAACATTGTAAGAGGACCTCAGGAATTAAATGCAGTAAATGCAGAACATGATTGTAGTTCTCAATCTCTCATGGACAAATTATAGTAATTGGCTTTCTAATGAGTTTGTTTTTGTAGGTACTCTAAAAACTTGGAGTAATTTACTGGAACTTCATGGTGAAGCCGTGAGGGAATACGCTCATTATTCATTCTGTCCATGTCTCAGTCTCTCTTTCTGGATTCTGTTTCTCCTTTCAGAGCTGGAGGCTTGTGTTATGTTGATTGACACATGAGCACAACACACACACACACACACACACACACACACATACACGCTCTGCTGTGGACTGAAGTGAATCAGAAATACAGTTGCTCATTACAGAAGTCGTAATGACTTGCGCACTGGTTGCGAATCAGATATCTTGAAGGTTGATATGTGGTAATTTCTAGTTATCTGAATACTTGTCGTAATACTTCAGTCAGATATTGCACCAGGAGCCAGACTCTGAGGAGTCCATCCATCCATATTTTAGCATGTAGATCCTGACAGCCGGCTCGGCATCATTCAGGATTGAATTGACAATGCTGTTTACATGTCAATTCAGCTCCACAATTTGAATTCAGACACTTGCAGGATGCTGGATTATGATGATTTAGGGTTAGGGTTAGGGATTTGATCTGTAAATTGAAATGGAAAGAATAAATTAATGCTGTTTGAGTAGTTTGTATTTGTGGTTTTAAAACTGTGATTTTCAGCATGAATTTTGCTTTGTGTGTGTGTGTGTGTGTATAGATATTAATTATTTATTAATTGTATATTTAGTAATTAATATGTATCAATTATTAATTTATTAACATTATTTTTCAAAATACTTAAATATATTTCTTAATTATATATATATATATATATATAATATACAGGTGCTGGTCATATAATTAGAATATCATCAAAAAGTTGATTTATTTCACTAATTCCATTCAAAAAGTGAAACTTGCATATTATATTCATTCATTACACACAGACGGAAATATTTCAAATGTTTATTTCTTTTTATTTTTATTATAAATGACAGCTAATGAAAATCCCAAATTCAGTATCTCAGAAAATTTGAATATAACTTAAGACCAATACAAAGAAAGGTTTTTTAGAAATCTTGGCCAACTAAAAAGTATGAACATGAAAAGTATGAGCATGTACAGCACTCAATACTTAGTTGGGGCTCCTTTTGCCTCAATTACTGCAGCAATGCGGCGTGGCATGGAGTCGATCAGTCTGTGGCACTGCTCAGGTGTTATGAGAGCCCAGGTTACTCTGAGCCTTCAGCTCTTCTGCATTCTTGGGACTGGCATATCACATCTTCCTCTTCAAAATACCCAATAGATTTTCTATGGGGTTAAGGTCAGGAGAGTTTGCTGGCCAATTAAGAACAATTGAAATAGGTAAATTAAAAAATAATGTTCTACTTGTAGTTTCTGTTTGTGGTTTTCATAGAAATGTTACTTTTCAGCATGAATAACATCATAAACATAAAAAAAATGTTGCTTAAAAAGTTGGTTAATTTATGTTTATTTCACAATATTTAATAACTTTCAGATATTAGATTTTCTGTCTGGTTTTCTATCTATCTATCTATCTATCTATCATGTGTACAAACGTATTTAAAACATTTACATATATAAAACTTATTTATACATATTTATACATTATACTTTGTATGTATTTATTTTCATTATTTTTACACCTGTGCAACATTATAATTCATTAGTGATTTTTGGTTGTAGAATGCAGTTGTCACTCTTAAAAATAATTGAAGCGCACGTTGACTAACTAGTGACAAAGTGTCTATATATTTGACAGCACTTAACTGAATTGAGTAATCAAAATGCTTTCTGACACTCTCATGAATTATGCCCTTTTTACATTTGCTGTTTATAAGGAAGGTGCGAGGAATGTGAATAATGAGTTTAACTTCAGAATCAAAAAGTGGATGTCGGTGGCTCTGACAGCTCTGGTTTGTGCTTCTCTTCCCATGAACCCCTGGGATCCGGAGTTTATTAATCTATCAGCACCTCAACACCTATGAAATGACTTTCTCTCCTGTAGGGAGAGCGCTCCGTATACTTCAATATACAAAAGTAAGAAATTAAAAGTCGAAAAGTGCAAGACTGACTTTACATGTTCTTGTTAGCGTGACTGCTTCAGATGAGCAATATATGGCACTTGAACGTGTATTAAAAGTGAACGCTCTCCAAAAGAGATTCTTCTTCAAGGTTTCAACAGGGTGAAAAGAGTTTTTAGTTCTTACAGTCAAGATGGGGCATTAAAATTTTTGATAATAGAAATGGAAGCCATTTACACTTTCATAAGAGCATGTGCTTTCATTACACGTAATTGTGTTTTGAGTGTTGGGAGATGTGTTCTTTACACCTTTACCCAGAGCTTGTCATATACTTTATGCTTTATTTAATGCAGAAAGAGTAATGCTCACATCTGCAATTTCACCCACTTAAAGTCCACAATTATTTACTTTTGTAGTTAATGCAGCCTTTCTAAAATGCTAGTAAATTAATTATAATTCAAATTGCACAATAATATGAAATAATGATATGTTGAGAAATTAAATGCACAGTTTATACGATCAGACCATTATCCAATAAAACTTGAAAATGCAATAAAATGCATTATACAATCAGTTGATTTTAAAAACTACTTTTTTAAATGCCACTTACAGAAAGTATGTTACAGTTTTTCTCGATTGGTTTGGCTCATTTCTTGAAACCGAGATGACATTCTCAAAATAACATGGACAAATCTCCAAACCACCTTGCAATTGTTCACAACAGAATGTCATTTTTCATTGGTTTTTATCAAATTGCAAATGCTTTAGTACATGTCTCAAGTGACTCTGTGCTTTTTTTCAAATTATTATGTACAAGTAGCTACAGTTAGCACAATGAGCCCACATTTAGCACATTTTCCAAATAAATAGATCTTGCTGATCTAAACTGATTAGTTGATTTTTCAGTGAAATGGTTACTCTCTCCAAAACATATCAGCATGGTTTCATTGTGTAAGTCATCATATGCACAATTGTCTGTTCAACTGTCAAAATTAGTCAAAGATATAATACCATGAAAGAATTTCTTGGAACATTTGATAAATTTATGACAGTACTTGACAATCAATCAGGTGAAATTAGAACTAACGAAGGAGCAGTTTCCCACATCTCAGATGACCAATCAAACAGTTTGTTTAGTTACCTGACAGGTGTTGTCTATGATTATGACTGCTGCCAAAAGTATATAGACAGAGCTTGGCCCGGGGCCAGTTTCATTTGCAGTGTGAACATGGAAGCACCTCGCCAAGTAGAACAGCAACTTCCTGCTCGAGGAAGAGGAGGAAGAAGAGGAAGAGGAGGAGTGAGAATGCGTGGAGGAATAGGGGGAAGAGGCCGAGGAGCACGGAGGAACCATGATGTCCCAGATGAAATCCGGGCCACCCTTATTGACCACGTTATAAACCATCGCCTCACAATGGCAGAGGCAGGTCGCCGAGTGCAGCCTAATGTGCCTCGGTCTACAGTCTCCTCCATCATCCAAACCTTTCGCAGGGAAAACGGGTACAGAACTATTCTATTGAACTATTCAGTGTTGGTGTGTGTGTAGGCCTAGAGTACTGTAATATCTTCATGTGATGTTATATGATACTATAAAAATGACAAAGAAAAAAAAATGGAGAAAATACTGTGAATAGTATTCCAGTCACTGTGCAGTGCATCACACTTTTAGTACCATAAAACAGCAGTACAATTACATTGGTAAGACATTTTGTAACAAATTTACGGTGTTGACCTTTGACTTGTATGTCTAGGATTGGACGACAGCCTCAAGTGGGTGGCAGAAGAAAACTTCTAAATGAACAATAAGAACGAGAAATATGCAACATGGTCATTGCAAATAATGCCATCACACTGAGACAGATTCTTAATGCAATCCTTCTAGACAATGTAATGTTCCAAAATATAAACTCTATCAGCATCTCCACAATAGACCGGGTATTGAAGAAACATCAGATGACCATGAAACAGATTTACAGAGTACCATTTGAGAGAAACTCTGACAGAGTGAAAGAGCTGCGGTACCAGTATGTGCATGCAAGTCAACTACTGGTTGTCTATCATTGTAACACTATTACAGTAAGACATGGTTACCAGTTTTTTTTGTTTTGCTTTATCCTTTTTACCTTCAGAATCCAGCTTTGTGTGACTAGAGCATTTTGCCTAGAAATTGTCTTCAGTTTTTCACTCCCTCTTTTTACAGTACTTTAGATCCTCCCTGCAGTATCTGTCTCTACTTGACTGATTAGATTTATTTGTATTCTATTGTAGAGAATAATGGCATTAGAAGGCAAAGAAACCTCTCACATCCTAGTGTTCGTTGATGAAGCTGGCTTCAACCTGGCCAAAGGTCGAAGGCGTGGCCGTAACATCATTGGCCACCGAGCCACTGTGGATGTCCCAGGCCAGCGAGGAGCAAATATAACAATGTGTGCCGCTATATCAGAAAGAGGTGTGGCCACACACATTCCCAGTTTAGGGCCCTACAATACACAAAAGCTCCTCAATTTTTTGGACCACCTTTATACTGATCTGATCCCGGTAAATGAGAGAGGTGAAGAAGGACCTCAGCTACCACATTATGTCATTGTGTGGGATAATGTGAACTTCCACCGTGGCCCACGCATCAGAACCTGGTTCACCACCCATCCCCGGATGCTAATGGAGTTTCTTCCACCTTACTCTCCTTTCCTAAATCCAATTGAGGAGTTTTTTTCAGCTTGGAGGTGGAGGGTGTATGAGCATCAGGCTCAAGACCAGAGGGCCCTGCTGCATGCAATGGATGCTGCATGTGAGGACATCACAGGCGATCAATGTAGGGGATGGTTGAGACATTCACGCCGTTTCTTCCCTCGCTGCATCGCAAGAGAAAATATCCGTTGCGATGTGGATGAGAATTTATGGCCTAACAGAGAGCAGCGCGTCGATGGCCAGGAGGATGAGGATGGTGGCCAGGAAAGATAGGGTGACAATGGCGACCACTGAAAATATTACTGTACTATAGTTCTGAAACTTTATTTACAGTATGGTAGGCTAGAGTTTTTTTTGTTTTTTGTTTGTGTTTATAACTGTTCACATTTACAGAATCCTGTATATGTTTTCTTTTCACAGTATGTTCTCTAATGTTAACATTTATTTGTACGAATAAAAATGTTTACAGTTTCCTTGAGTATGAGTGGTTTATTGGAGGCTGATTTTACTGTAAAATCTTTTAGTTTTATTCATAGTGGTATTCTGTTGCTAGACCTGTGCCTCAGTGACAAAACGTCTAAGCATTTTGACTTGCAGTGCTTAAACAATGCCAAAGGTATAATGCATTTTGGGGGCATTGACTATTTATATGAGAAGGATATTTAGTTTTGACACATGGATAAACTGTTTTGGGAGAGATATGAGCTTTTGCAGGGGATCCATGGTGTTGTGCTAAACCATCCAGGTTATTTTGACAAAAGCACTAAATGAATGCACATGTGCCAAGGCAATTGAGAAGGATCTGTGCTATTTTGACTGTACTGACCTTTTATATGGGAAAGGAATCTGCTTTTGAAGCATGGAAGAAGAGTTTGGGGAAAGATATTTGATTTTGCTAGTGAGCTATAATGTTGAGCAGAACTGTAAGACTGTTTGGCCAAATGACCTTATGGTTTTGAGAATGTCATCTCGGTTTCAAGAAATGAGCCAAACCAATCGAGAAAAACTGTAACAGACTCTATATATATGTGCGTGTGTTTGTGTGTGTTTGTATTTTTGTGTGTTTATATATAATGTATATGTATACGGTATATGTGTGTTAATATAAGATATAACATAAAACATATATGTTATATATCTGAAAATATTATTTCTGATAGTATTTTGTATTTCTAAAAGTCATTTATATCATTTAACATTTATTGTACATAAAAATATAAATTTTGCATTTATTAACAATTTTAAAAAATTGCATTTAAAAGAGTATATATCACCTCAGTGAGGAACTTTATAAATAAACATTTTCATAATAATAAAATGTATAAATATAATACATATATATATATATATATATATATATATATATACACACACACACACACACACACACACACACACACACACACACACATTTAATATCATTGTTTATTATTTATATTTATTTATTGTCATGCATTCAGCAAACACTGTTATCCATTTTATTTCAAATTTCAGTTCTTGACCCATGACTTAACAATTACATAATATTATAATAGGATGATATTATTTATTTCTATATTTTATTATATTTATTGTATTTGTTTTGTTTTATTCCTGTGTAACATTTATTTGCAAAAACTATTTGTATTTATAACATCTTTATTTACATTTTTTATTTGTTGTGGAAGTGAAAAGGATAGTGCATGTGTTTAATGTTGACTTGAAGCCGAAAGTTCTGTTCTTATGAAGTCAGTGCTGGTTTAGTAGTGGTTTGTTTGTTGACCTTCCATGCAGTAAAAAAGGTCTTTGTCTGTCTGGAGGAATCAAAGTCCCTGATCGATTCCCATGTTTGGGTCTTACACTTATAGCTGCTAGAGATATTACACTTATATATTACACAGCTTGGGTAAATTGAATCTTCCTAACACCTCTCATTGTTAGTGTGTTCAAGCTTTGTTTCCCAGCTCATGTGTACGTGTGTGTCTCTCACAGAGAAACAGCTGACGGCTGCTAACTGTCTGGGAGTGTTGGCCATGGCCGAGGCGATGCAGTGCACTGAACTTCACAACATGGCAAAGGCCTTCGCCCTGCAGAACTTCCCAGACGTGGCCGGTCAGGACGAGATCCTCAACATTTCCAAAGAAGACCTGGTCAGTTACATGTCCAACGACAGCCTGAACACGAAAGCAGAGGAGCTGGTCTACGAGACGGTCATCAAATGGATAAAAAAGGACCCCAGCAGCCGAGTGCAGGTAGGAGAGCAGGGTTAATCACGCTGTTTTGGTTGGTGCTAATGTAGAAATACCCTAGAGCTGCTCCGTATTGATTCTGGAGATCTGGTTTCTTGCATATTGTTCCATTGATAGAGAAGTTGTTCATCAAATGCAGTGCATGGGAATTTGAATGCAGCTACTTTCTCCTAAAGTTATGGACCTTGTTTTGTGGCCTTTTGTCTTTTAAACAAAGCCAATTCATCATTTTGAAGTTTATCACATCCAGTCTTCTATGTATTGTTTGTTTAGTTTACTGTGGACATTCAGAGTAGTTTGGACATATATAGTAGAGAAGTACGGTACTGTGCAAAAGTTTAAGGGGCATTATATTATATTATATTATATTATATTATATTATATTATATTATATTATATTATATTATATTATATTATATTATATTATATTATATTATATTATATTATATTATATTATATTATATTATATTATATTATATTATATTATATTATATTATATTATATTATATTATATTATATTATATTATATTATATTATATTATATTATATTATATTATATTATATTATATTATATTATATTATATTATATTATATTGAATTAAATGTGACCCTGGACCACAAAAACAGTGATTAGTCACACAGGTATATTTAGATTTTTCTTTTATGGCAAAACCATTAGAACATTAAGTAAAGATCATGTCCCATGAAGGTATTTTGTTAATTTTCTACTATAAATATATAAAAACATAATTTTTGATTAGTAATATACATTGCTAATTCAATATTTAGATTTAGATTTATTTTTTTTGCACCATCAGATTCCAGATTTTCAAATAGTTGTATCTCGACCAAATATTGTCCTCCTAACAAACCAGACATCAATGGAATTCAGATGATGTATAAATCTCTTTTTGTTTTTTGTTTTATTCAGCAAAGGTGCATTATATAAAAAAGTGACAGTCAAAAAATAAAAACCTGAAAAGGTGCTGTTTCTTTGAACTTTCTATTCGTCAAAGATACATAAAATAAAATGTAATTTGAGAATATATATTCAGCAGCACAACTATTTTTTTTACATTAATAATCAGAAATGTTTCCTGAGCAGCAAATCAGCATATTAAAATGATTTCTGAAGGATACCGAAATAAAAACAGCTGAAAATTCAGCTTTGCAGCACAGAAATAAATTTCAGTTTAACATATATTCCCATAGAAAACATTTATTTTAAATGGTAATAATTGCTGTTTTTATTGTATTTTTTATTATGTAAATACAAAATGAGTGAGCTTAAGAAAATTATTTAATAAAATTATAAAAAAAAAAAAAAGAGTAAAAACCACATCTTTGCTGCCTGTTTAACAGAATTGCGAGATTAAATCACTGGTTTGCGTAGCAAGTAATCAACTCCAGGAAATGTGCTTCTTTCCTGAGAAAGGTCTTTCTTCCCTTTGAGGTGCAGTAGACTTTACTGATGTTCATATCTGTGTGAGTGAGTCCTGATGAAACCTTCATGATGCTGTGCTCACGCCGAGCGCGTGAAGAGATTACATCCTGAGAACGTGCCGTCATTTCCTCATGTTAAATCTAATAAAAGCCACTCGATTACACGCTCTTTTGTAGCAGAACGGAGAGAAACGGACTGAACGGGAGGCGTATCATCCCGCTCCAGCTGGACATCAGAGCTTCACGGCTCTGAGAAACCAAATGCAGGTCAAGATGTTACTTCTCCTTACAAAAGGTTAATGTAGTTAAAAAAGTAGTTTCATGGCAGCAACCACCAAAAATCTGATTCAGACCACCATGGCTCTTTTAAAAAAGCCTAGTGAGCATTTAAAGGATTACTTGTGTTCCTTACATGAAGTGTGTGCCAAAAGGTAAATTAATAAATGTCATATGGAAGCTTTTACCACCATGAAATAATAAAAAATTGTGATACTTGAGATACTTTTTATCTTGCGATTCTTAGTAAAAAAAAATTATTGCAAGATACAGTATAAACTTTAAAGAAAAGTCTGAATAAAAAAAATCTGAATTGTAGGGAAAAGTCACAAGCACCTTTTTCTTTATCCTTTTATAGAAATCATGTAAACGTACAGTTTATAACTTGCAAGAAAAAGTCTGAATTTTAGGATATAAGCTCAACATATAAAGAGAACAATTAAAAAATCTTAATTGCAATAGTTAAACCTGCAATTACAAGTTCAAATCTTGCAAATGTAAGATTTAATGTCACAATTGAGAAAAAAGCCCAAATTGTGAGGTATAATCTTGCAATTGTGAGAAAATATAAGAATTTTGAGATTTGCAATTGCCTTTTTAATTTTTTATTCCATTGCAGAAAACATGCTTTATACTTAAAGTGTTGCAAATAAGTTCAATTGGCTTAATAAACATACATTTTCTAACAGTTCAGTGTGAGTTGAGACAGAGCCCCAGCAGGTTTTCTCTGGTGTTGTAGCTAAGAGGCACACGTTACGTAAGCGCGCTGCAAAAGGGTGTATTTTAAGTTTCTAAACACTCAGCAGTAGTTGATGGCATATGCCATGCTAATTAAGATTAACATTGGTTGCATTATTTAAATGTCAGCAGGTATAGCTGTGCTTTTAACAGTTTGTTGTGTCAGATGTGAATGGAAGTGTTATGGAGCTATTTTGAAACGAGCTTGTCAAGCTACAAGAGTTATGAAATTACAGTCAAGACACTCAAGCAATTTTTAATTTTTTTTCCCCAAACGTTCACTTAAGACGTAACAGATTATGTTTGTGTGAATATCTTACTGTAATTCTGTGTATACAGTATGTGTATGTATCAGGATCGCACGGATTGATTTTAGATGTTTAATTACTATTTGAAGTATTGGGATTGCTAGACAAGGGCTTAATAAACTCATTTTTAAGAAAACCTGACATTTTTCACTTTTTTGTCTTTTTTTTGTCTGTAGCTCAAAATTAAACCGTACACATTCCAACTCTCTTTGCCAGCACGGCTCACACTATTTATAGTGTATCATGCTACTCACAGACACAGATGTTACTCGCCAAAACACTGCGACTAAATTCCTCAGGCATTTGTCTATTAAATAAATTAGCTTTTTCTGAAGAGCGCGAGCCAATTGAGCAGTGTTTGGAGTGCGCGAAGCGTCACTGTGAAACTCGCTCAGATGGCATGAGAAGGAAGTGGCAGAGATTGATGCAGTGACCTTATGTTTATTTGGCCCTGCACTGCCTCCATTGAGAAGGAGCTAGATAGGAAATCAATCTGAATTCAGGCTGAAATGAGTTCCTCTACTTCACGCTGTTCCCCTGGGGTTTAGCCTATGAAATCACAAATCCAGCATGGCACTGAAGCAGAACAAACACTCCTCCTTTATTTACCGTCTTTTGCGCTCTCTCTGTCTCTGTCTTTATTTTCTGCTCCTTTATTCTGCGTATCGAACAGTTTCTCCTCAGTTTGACAAACCAGTGTATAAATCACACGCTGTAACTTTACGGCCTTTTCTTCAGTGACTCATACTAAATATGGAAATGTAGCGCAGCTGAATACAGTTCGACTATTATAATGTAAGTGGATGGAAAATGAAAAGTGTTTTATGCCTTAAATGTTTGATCATTTTAAAAGAGCCTCGGGGTGTCGGATAAGATTCCGTATCTGAACGCCATCAAAACAATTACGTTTTTTTCAAGAATATTGGCTTCCATTTCCCAAAGGTTATTGCTCTTTTATGAGCGACTTTGTTCTTTTTATGCCAAAATTAACGTCAGTTAGTGAGTTCACATAATTCAGCATTGGGTCGAAACATGCTGGAATTAAATCAGCCTAGAAAGGGCTGATCTGTTTTTTGTTTGTTTGTTTATTTGTTTATTTGTATTTGTTTTTAATGAATTGAAATTCATTAAATTTTTACCATTAAACAGGTGAAAAATCTGACACTTTAGGCAGTAACAAGTAACAGATTATCAATTTATTGAAAAAGACATGTCTCCTCAGGATGTTTTTGTGTTGGGTGAGGTCAGCTCGGGTCAGTCGTTTTAATGATGGTCTCTCAGGTCTCAGGTGTTCTCTGGTGTTGTCTCAGTAGATTGGCTCACAGTGGGACGTTTCTTCTCTCAGAGAGCTGCTGAACTCTGGTTCTGATTGTCAGCTTTACTGCGGTTGAATCCAGCATGGACCGAACGCTTTGGATTAGATGCTGTGTGTCTCTCTGAAGGCTGTTCTCATGTCCACAATGTATGCAAACCAACTGAAAACCTTTTGAATGGCATAGAGTGCATTTTAACAATAATGCATATTATAAGGTGATATTTCGATTGACATTATGATAAAATGTTTAGCATATTATTGTATTACATTCACATTTATTTTCACTTTATGCATTTATTTATGGTTTCATGCATTAATATGTTATGCATTTATTATGCATGCTTATATTATGCATTATGTTTTATTTATCATGCATGCATTAAAGATACAAATTAAACTATATATATGCAAACTTTCATTTTATGTATTTATTCATGCATTTATTTATTCATGCATTTATGCATTGCTATTTTCTGCATTTACTTATGTTCACTCATTTATACATTAATATTTTACGCATTTATTTTTAATGCACTTATTTATTTGTGTAATTGATTAATTTTTATGCATTTGTGTATTTACGTATGCATGAATTACAACAGGTTATAGAAGCGAATGTACTGCATTTTCATGTAAAAATGTAAAAAATATATCTGCAAAATATAATTGCTTTATTCCTTTCTTTTTGCATATAGGGTGAAATAAGTTTTTTTATTTATCTATTTATTTAATTACATTTTTGCCAGTCACTGAGCAGGAAATAGTTTTAAGATCCAAACGCGGTAATAATGTCATACAAATTAAGTCATGAAAGCTAGAAGACAAAGTCTGCCTTTTGTAAATTAATTATAAAGATTTAATTAAAATAATACATGGACGTTTGAATAGTACCTTCATTAAATTGAATGCAATTTTAATGCGAGTTATTTTAGCCTGTGCTTGCAGCTCTGAGGTGTTTTATTTTTTTATTCCTCATTACACATTTCTTTCTCCTATTCTTAGTTCTTTTTAGCAGCAGAACGCCTACATCCTACTAGAAATCACAGCTTCCTCACTCAAACAAACCGGTGCTGTAGGTGAGAAAGAATGAGTGTGTTTTTGTGTGGACTGAAGCATTAGTGTTCATTGTACTGTGGAAGTTCACCAAACGGATTACAGCAGAAATACTAAACCAGTTCAATGCATTTTTAAACACCCTTGGAACTGGATAAAAAGGGTCATTGTTCAGCACTGGACACTATTCTTAGGAGGTTAAGACAAATTGTTAGAAGTTTTGATTTAATTGACCCGTTTGGGATGGACGGGTATAAATATGTATAACCTGGCAATATTTCCACCATTAAGGCCATTTTTAAATAGCTTCTTGAAAGTGCTTTTAAAATCTTTTCCTGCTTTGGTGCTCTGTAGTGACCCATAAACTAAGTGCAATCTTGATTTTTCGCCCAAGAGAATAGGGCCAGTCTGGTACCGAAGAACCTTTTGACTCTGTAACTCGAAAACAAAAAAGGACTGCATGGACAATCGTGACCTCTTGATTCACTTCAGAGTTTATCCAAAGGTCAGCATTACAAAAAGACATAACAGGCACTTTATTTTTGTTATATTTTATTTCATTTCATATTGAACATTGTTTATGGAGCATAATTTCAATCATTCAGTTTATTGTTTTGTCCGTATATGATGAGTAGGACAGATCACAGCTGTGTATCCGGCAGCTCTTGCTCCGGTCTGGCCTGTGTGCTGACTCTGGTTTACCGTGAAATGCAATTGCTGAGTATTGCGACGGAGGCTGTTTTCCCAGGTCATTTTTCACCTTTATCTCAGCACACAGGCATCATTAGAGATGACGCTGTCCGGCTGCAGCGCCGCGCCGGGATACGCATCTCTCCGTATATTCCACAGAGAGAAAAGTGTTTCTTGGACACGCTTAATCTTTCTTCTTTTCAGTGCGGCGATGCTCCCCATCCATCAAACGCTGCTCGCAGTGGCTGCGCGTCAGTCTGCCGTTCCGCGCCGAATTCTGCTCTCTGTCTCCCCTCCTGTTATCTAATATATTTTTAATGCATGACTGTCTTTGTGTGTATGTAGCTCTCTCTCTCTCTCTCTCTCTCTCTCACACTTCTCTTTCCGTGTTTCCTTATCAAACTGCTGTGCCCTCAAGCACTGAAACACAAGCAAGAAATTTCCCTGAATATTCACTTTCTATTAGCATCTGTACTCTGATTCGCTCAGAGAGCCGCTCGGCTTCGTGATTTATGGCTCTGATAGAGAAATTGTATATTTACAAGCTGCAAAATAAACATCGCAAATTTGATTCCAGCATGTTACAGCCTGCCTCGGGGATGGCTGTTTATTATATGTCTGGAGGAAAACGTGAAGAGCTCAGCGAGCGTGTTTGGCCATGAAATGAAATATTAGAGCGATTATTGTCGTGTCAGGAGGCCGTCTTTTCTGGGGGAGGTAGCGGGTTTTTGCCCGTTGTTTGTTTTTGCCTTGATTGACTCTAGTGGAAACAAGACTTTTGACTTTCATCATACTGTAAAATCTGGAAAGGACGAAACTGAAACATCTGAAAATATTATTATAATAAAAATATTTATTTTTAGTCAAACTGATTAATGGTCTCTATTATTAAAAAAGAAAAAAGAAAAATTTACATATATATAAATATATAAATAATTTAAATATAATTTAAATAATTTTATTGCGTTGTGTTTTATAATATTTCATGTTATTTTATCAAATTGCGTTGTGGTCTAAGATGTTTTTTTTTGATTTTTCAGATTACAATTGTATTTTTATTTTATTTTGGGGAGGGGGGGGGGGCTATGCTTATCTAACGGCTTAAATCTATCTTAACCGCTAACACTTTCCTCTTGATAATGAATGTCTGTAAAGTTTAGTAATTATGCAAACAATACTAAAACTAACAGTAGTGTAAACTTCTCAAACTTGTCTGCAGAATGCAGCGAATTGACCAACCAGAGTCAAACATTCCAGACTGATATTTTTATATTTTAGAGAACAGATTTTTTTTTTTTTTTTTTTATGTCTTGCCGTGATCTGCTTTTCATCAGCTAGAGAGAAAAAGGAGATGATTCCTCCTGTAAATGGGAATATCTGTCAAAAGTATTGAATCAGAAACCTGTGGCTGACAGATGTTGGAGTTTTTATTTGTCAGAGATCAATAGCAATTTGCTGAGTATCAAAGACGTTGTCTGTCTGTTCTGATGTGTTCACATGTAGCTGCTCTGTGAGGACGCATCAGTGAAGTGCCACAACACTGTGTCAGATTGACAGATGCCTCATGATGCATTTGAATATAAATGGACAAAGTGTGATTTTTCTTTTTGCAGGTTTTTTTTTGTCTTTCCAACTCTAAAATAGCATCCAAACTTTAGAATGAATCCATCTGCTATTTGCTCTTTGTTTTAAACAAAATGCATTTGCATCCAATCATGCACCATATTTCCAGAGGTGTGAGTTGTCTAAAAGTGATGCAACATTGATTCAAGCCACTTCGTCTTTTCATTCATTCAATTTAATTTTTATTTAGTTAGTTGTTTTGAAATTGTATTTGTATTTCATTATGATTTGATAATTGTAAACAAATTTTCTATTTTATTTTTATTTTATTTATTTATTTATTTTACCATCCAAACTTGATTTATGATTTTTTAAATCTTTCTCCTTATTGCCTTTTGTTTTAAACAAAATGCATTTACATGCAATCATGCATGATATTTCTTCAAGAAGTGCATTTGTTTATATTTACATTTATTAATTTAGCAGAGGCTTTTATCCAAAGTGAGTTACAGATGAGGACAGTGGAAGCAATCAAAAACAACAAATAGAGCAATGATATATAAGTGCTATAACAAGTCTCAGTTAGGTTAACACAGTACACGTAGCAAGGGCTTTTAAATAATATAATAAATAAAAAGAAAACATAGAATAAAAAAAGAATAGAGCAAGCTAGTGTTAGAGGTCTTTTGTATAATAAATAAAAAGAAAATAGATAGAATACAAATAGATTAGAAAGGTAGCTGGCACATAAGTCTGAAGTAACAAATTTAGGTAAATGGGTGCAGAGCCAGTGGTAGTTTTGTAGGCAAACATCGATGCCTTGAATTTTATGCGAGCAGCTATTGGAAGCCAGTGCAAATTGATAAACAGAAGTGTGACATGTATTCTTTGTCATTATGGCTCATTAAATATTAACCTTGCTGCCGCATTCTGGATTAATTGTAAAGGTTTAATAGAACTGGCTGGAAGACCTGCCAAGAGGGCATTGCAATAGCAGCTCGGTGTTGTCTCGCCAACTCTGAAATACCATCCAAACATAAGAATCAATCCATCCATCTATTAAAACCCCTTTATTTTGAAGCAGAAAACACGCTATCGCCAGAGGTTTGATCGGTCTAGAAACAATGCAACAGGTTTGCACAAGAAAACCGCATTTCCCTTCACAAGTAAAGCGTGAATCACACATTCAGTTATATCTTACTGTGATTGTCGGGAAATGATAAAGAGGCTAATGCATGCATTCCATTCCATCTGGAATACCTTGAGCACAACATACAGTGTAAATCAGATGTGTTTGCACTGAAAGCATCCATGTTTTCTGACCTTGCATTTATGTTTTTACTCCGCATTCAGCTAGCCGATGATTCATCTTTTGGCCCAGTAAAGCTGCGGTTTGTGCTGTCTTAATCTGGTATTCAGCATGCCATAGTCTGGCTCCCTCATGGCATGACATTATTGCAGATAGGCTCAGGCGAGTGGTGAGCGGAGCTGCATTTGGATTCCTAGATCATTCAGTCGATAAGTCTTGATTGCCTGAGCAGTGGAGAGAATGCTTGTAATCCTGAGGGATTTCTTCAGCGGCCATGTTGCCTCTAGATTGCTAGAAACACCTTTTTCAGATACCATTTTTTATTTATTTGATCTGCTCTCGTGCCACGACTGGTTTTTGAGCCCCAACCTGAAATGCCAGATTGATAAACTGTCTGAACGTGACAGTTCAGATTTTTCCAGTCTCGCTGGGGACTTTAATAAAATGCCACCAGTGCCGCCAGTAAATCTTTGACCTTTCTTTCTTTCTGGTTGGAAATACTGCATGTTCTCGTATGCAGATGTTGTTGTTTTTTACGAAAATGAATGGTCCTTATGAAACGGATTGGCATGAGAAATTGACTGTGAGCCGCACCAGATGTTGTCCGTGTCTTTTTGTGTTGACAGTCCTGCAGGAGACATAGTGGACAAGGAATGTTAGCATGCTGGGATTGTTCACCATGGAAGCCTGCTGTTGATCGAACCCAAAAAAGCAGCGTTTGGAAAGGATCACCGGAACGTCAAGCTGTTCACATGGCCTGTTATCAAACAAATAAAAACTGACCAGCTCTGATAACGCTCGGGATCATGGTGTGATTGTTGACCAGATGCTTTATGTGGGTTTAACAGATCTGCAGGCTGCATGGATATGGTCACATATGGCTAAATGTATGGCTGTTTAATTTGAATTTATTACACTACATTATTTATTTGCTTGTTTGTTCTTTTATTTATTTGTTAGTTTATTTAATGTAATACATTTTTTTGTTCTTTAATTAATTCGTTCATTTTTATGTATTTATTTGTTTGTTTATTCATTCATTATTCCCCTTTATTCATTCATTTTCTAATCCGTTTGAATTAATTTACTTAATTTATAATTAATTTATATTTTATGTAATTAATTTATACATTTTCATTATAAATTAATATTATAAATACATTATACATGTAGTTCAAATGTTATGTTATAAATGTTTTTATTTAGTTTCAGATTAATCAAAACATTTGTTTGTTTATTTAATAAATTAATGTAGTCTTTCATTTGTTCTTTAATTCATTCATTTTACTCATACATTTATTTATAATTTATTTTAATGAATTAAAGTTTTATTAAACACATAGACCTTTTGGTCTAATTAATTTAATAATTAATTTATTCTTTAATTCATTCATTATTCTATTTATGTATTCCATTCATTAATTCATTCATTCATACTGTAAATTAATTAGTTTAATTTTCTTTATTTCATTAATATTTTTTGTTTTATAAATTGTATGTATATATATATATAATTATATTTATTTTAATAATATAATCATTATAAATGTATAAAAAAATATTTATAATTTATAATTGAAAATAAATTTCAAAGGTTATGATCTGATGTAATTTACATTATTCAAATGTTGTATGAATTTAATTAGATATAAATTATTTAATTGCCTTTCTCCTAATTTTTCTTTAATTTTCATTTCATTTTAAATTAACTTTTCTATCATTTTAACGCCCGCCTATTTTAAATTAAATTCAAATGTATTTGTATGGTGATTTTCATGATACGATTCATTGCAAAGCAGCTTTACAGAAAATTTAAGTTTCTAGATTATATTTAGGAAAATGGTTAACACTCTTAACGGCAATGATTACATTTTGCGATCAAACTTATAGCAAAATTTGGTCGTTTTGTATGTTGTTTCAGTGTTGGCCTTATCTGAGGTCCTCTGAGGGGTTGCCATCTTCTCAGGTGTCCGGTCATCTCAGATCTTTGTAAGGCTGTATCAAGACTGAAGCTTGTGTGATTCCTAGTTACCTCAGAAAGCCAATCCCTTGGCAGAAACAGAGAAGCAAATAGAGAAAAATTAGCATTGCTGCTGTTCCAACCCAGCAAAAAAAGATGTGTTCATCCCAAGCAAAAGAATAATGTGCATTTGATCAAACATAAATGAAAGTACAAAGTTGCAGCTGCATTTTGGACTACCTGTAGCTTGTTTATTGAAGATGCAGCACATTACAGTACAGTAATCCAGTATAGAGGTCATAAATGCATTAACTGGCTTTTCTGCATCAGAAGCAACAGGTAACATTTCTAAAGTTTTTTGTAACATGTGAAATATGATTTTCAAAAGATAAGTTAGTGTAAACACCCAATTTGCTGTCTTTAGAGGAAGTAACAGTGTATCCGTCTAGATGCAAATTGTAATCTGAGAGATTCTATGTACTGTTTTTTGGCCCAATAAGTAATCTCATTTTAATTTGATAGAAATGTAATCCAATTTTTACAATTTTAACACACACTGTTATATAGTTTAGTTTCACCAGCATAACAATGGAAAGTAATCCCGTGTTTCCTAATAATATTACCAAGGGTCAACATGTACAGTATATTGAAAATAGCAGAGGGCCTAAGACAGATCCTTGTGGCACTCCATACTTTACTGGTGTTAATTGAGATGATTACCCATTTAAATAAAAGTGATAACAGTCAGACAAGTACAATCTAAATAGTCTTAAAGCCTGCCGTTGAATACCTATATAGTTTTTTGTAATCAGTCTCTGAGTATGTCATGATCTATAGTGTCAAACACAGCACTAAGATCAAGTAAAACTAGCAATGAGATGCGGCTTTGGTCTGATGCAAGAAGCAAGTAATTTGTCATTTTAACAAGTTAAGTTTTGTGCTATGATGGGACCTGAAACCTGATTGAAATTCTTCATAGTTATACATTTGCAGGAAGGAGCACAACTGAGCAGTCACAACTTTTCTAAAATATTTGACATAAACTGATAATTTGACATGGATTTGTAATTTGCCAGTTCACTAGGATCTAATTTTGGTTACTTTAATAAGAGGCTTAATAACTGCCAAATTGAAGGTTTCGGGATGTGACCCAATATAATACTGAGAAGCGATTCTTCTGTTTGAAGTTACAACTAGGCAAGGCAAGTTTATTTATATAGCACATTTCGTACACAATGGTAATTCAAAGTGCTTTACATAAAAGAAAGTAAAATAATCATTCAAGAAAAATAATCACAAAAATAAAACAAGCAATTTAAAAACTTTGAAAATGATTTAAAAATTGACTTATTTAAGATTAATTTAAAACAGTTAAAAATAGAAAATGATTTTACATAAAATACAGTGAATACATAAAATACAGTGCAATCAGTTCGGATATTGCACCGTGCTCATTCAATAAATTTCTGTTGAAATACTGTTGTGTATAAAACATGTTATACAAACTTGTAACTTATAGAACTTATTCAGTTTTTGACAGTGTTTGTTGAATGTAAATCAACTAGAAATGGAAAAATAAAAACCCTGTTTAGCATCCAGCTCTGATATTCAGACTTGTTTTGATATTTGTGTGGTTTGACGTTAGCAGAGGTTGTTTGTCTCCATATAATGTGTATCAGTATCTATTTATTATTTACTGGCACCTCTGTGCTTGCAATGAGCATCTGCACACAGCATCCCTTGGATCTTTGTTGGAAGACTGTTTTTTTTATTTTTCTAGGAAGCTAATTTGTAAACACGATGCATCATAACAATTTTTTCTGTGAATTTTTTGATCTTAATTATCCCAAGATTTATTTTTTCTTTAGTCATTAAAAGTAATAATGCATTGAGGCCTGAGGCCATCCATAATGGCAATTTACCACAATTAAGTGAGTGTAATGCACAAAGCTAACTCACATTTTTCTGTCTTTCTCTCTTCCCACTCATTTCTTTCTTTCTGTCCTCTGTTTCCTTGCTGTCCTGTATCCAGCATATGTCTGAGCTGTTGGCGGTGGTACGGCTTCCGTTCATCCATCCCAGCTACCTGCTGAATGTGGTGGACAACGAGGAGCTGATCAAATCTTCAGAGGCCTGCAGGGACCTGGTGAATGAAGCCAAGCGCTACCACATGTTGCCACACGCCCGCCAAGAGATGCAGACGCCCAGAACTCGGCCACGACTGTCTGCCGGTACATTGTTCAGCATGGCTTATAGTCTCTTCAAGATTAGTATGATCCGTGTGGTGAACATCAGACACACACTGGTGCTTCTCTGAGCTGCATTGCTGTGAATTTGTTTCTTCATGGGAACAGATTTGGAGAAATTCTGCATTCCATCACTTGCTCACCAATGGTGAGAACTCTGCATTGAATGGGTGCCGTCAGAATGAGAATGAAACAGCTGATAAAAACATCATAATAAATCCACAAGTAATCAACACCACATGAGTGGCGAGTGGTTATAATCGGTGATGCTGTCTACATCATAGATATATAAACATATCTATGGCCTACACTGGATGCGGCATGGCGTGACACGCCAAATCCCTGACAGAAATCCCTGACAGCTTTGATTGTTACAAAGCTCATCATTCTGAAAAGCAAGGTTTATGCTGATTGGACAGCTATCTTCTGTGTTGTGATTGGCTGAATACCTCAAGCGTGTGACGGAAATATTACGCCCCTTAACATACTGTGATGCCGTCTCCCAGCAGGATGACACAAAAACAATAAAACCCATTACAAAAAAGGCATTTGTTGCATCCAATGGGGCCGTAATTACTGATTATAATGTCTTATACTATCTTTTATGCATTGGGTATTGCGCCACGTAAACGTAAAACCTTGTCTGCATTTGTGATGGGAGAAACAACAAGCTCTACTCTACACCGCTCAAAACTCGTGTTTCAATCATCAGTGGCAAATATTTTAAATATTTAAAAAAAACATACTTACAGGATGTGAGTTCGAATCGCCAGACTGTCCTTGACTTCTGGCAGCCTTGAGTGAGGAATGGCGCGTCAGGTTATCCACAGTGCGAAGTTGATGTATTTCCTCAGCAACCAGCATGGATCAGTTCTAGGAGCAGATATCGTCTGCTTTTGGAATGCCAAACAAAGTAGTTTTGCTTTCACAATGAAACACACAGCATCACCGCAACATGGCGGTGCAGCAACAACACTACAGTGAGAATAAAAGTTACGCCTTCTTTCTTTGCGTGAACATCTGTGCATTGTTATGCAAATCTTCCCACACAATGACGTAGATGTGTGGGGGCATGTTTAAATGAGGCATTTTAGGAGGGTTTGGACAAGTCTTAACTTTTATATAAAGAATCTCTCTTTGGATTTGAGACTTTAGTCTTTGCAACTTTACAGATCTTATTTATGCACCCAAGGGCTTGTAACACTCAGCTTTTGGCTTCACAATACATTGATTGATGGACTTTTGTGGATTATTGTGATGATTTTATCAGCTGGTTGGACTCTCATTTCGGCACCCATTCACTGCAGAGGATCCATTGGTAAGCAAGTGAAGGAATACTGAATTTCTCCAAATCTCCTCTAAATCTTGGATGGCCTGAGGATGGAGTAAATTAAGGTATCTTCACTTTTGGGTGAACTATTCCTTTATTTAAATAAGCAAATTTTATTAGATGTGGTCATGACTTGTACACTCTGGTTAGTAGTTGGTCTTTGTGTATGCTGTGCACTATGGCTCCCTTTGCATGCTATATTGTGTTGACCAATCAGCAGCCAGGACTGTTTTATAACAATGCAGTGCACAGTAGGGATGGGACGGTATGAAAATTTAATATCACGATTATAGTGACTAAAATTATCACGATTATCAATATTATCACGGTTTTGTTGAAACGAGATGAAAGTGTTCAAAAATAGTTGATGCTCACACTGAAAACATTTCAGCAAGTTTTATATTTAATAATCAACAAACAACTAATAAAACAAGCAACTCTATGCACTTAATTTAAAGAAAGATTAAATTCTGTGGCATTTCCTTCCTTACAATGAAAAGTGTAGAAGCATAGAAAAGCATAGAAAAGTCACTGACTTTCGCCATTCCTTCTCGGAAAAAAAACAAAAAAAACATTGTGCGCTGCGCTTGCGTCAGACTGTTGCTGGCTGGACATGATTTAATAGTGAGTTATTAAAACCGCGATAATCAAACACGGTTTTAATGATAATTCATTTTTAAACGATATTGCTAACCTTCAGCACATTTTATCACGGTTATCAATAAAACCGGTTATCGTCCCATCCCTAGTGCACAGATATAGAAGCAGCAGCAGTGTATTGGATAGAAATCCATCCTGATGCGGTGTGACAGATCATCTGGATTAGAGCCACAGTGCTGTCAGAGAGTTGCCAAAGCAAGCATCAGCCGTGGCTATCAGTGCACCTGCGCCTCTTTTTACAGAGCTTTAGCCAGTGGGTAAATTTCACCTGTGTGTACTTAAGACAAGCTGCGCTGAAATTATCACACCCAACGACCCAGTTCACTGCCAACCGCAGGGCTTTAACACTCTCTACATTCATTATTATATAAAGTCATTATATAAAGAGAGTCAGAAATGGAAATCTGTTTTGATTCATCTTTTGTTGTTGCTTTTGAATAGCACTGTTCTTTTTGAAAGTGCCACCATGTTCACACCTTTCAGTGGAGTCCAAAAATGTGTTGAATGTCTTATTATGTAGGTCAGGATACAAGAAAGTATTTTTAACTTTAAGTGTTTCTAACAGTGTGACCTTTTGCCATTTTAAATGTACTGTATTCAGCAGCAAGGCTGTTTTAACATGCAGAAAGTTTTTGGCATGGAAAAAGTCTTTTAACATGGAAAAAATAAACACTTCACCTTTAAAGAACTTGCTTTTCTAGGTGGATGGAGTTTTATGTCAGCAGCATCCATCCAAGTGGAAAGAACCAGGTTTATTTTGTTGTTTGGTCATGACATGACATACTGTAAAAGACTGGTTATTGTCATGCTTTAACATGTAGTTTATAAATGTGGCAATTATAATTGTGAAACAGTTTGACTGTTGCATATTTTAAATGTTTATTTCCAATATTTCACAATATCATTTTTTTTAATCATATTTTGATCAAATATATGCAGTTTTAGTGAGCATTTTAGTGTTTTGGTTTAAAAAAAAAAACATAAATAAAAATAAAGAAAATGTCAAATGTGGCTTAATTTTATCCTTTTGGGATTTTACAGGTGAGAAATTGCATTTTGAAGAAAGTTTATATTTAATTTTTCTTAAATCAGGGATCATGTGTTTATTTTCTAAATTAAGTAGACTCCGTATTCATTTCATGCTGATTTTTAAATGCTACAAAGTCTCTTTTCTAATTATTTTTGAAAGTGCGTTTTCTCTCTTACTCTATTGTTTTATGCTCCCAAACCTGTTGTTAGACGGTTTTGGGGAAAATCTAAATCCAGAAAGCCCCTTGAATTCTTTTCATGTCATAATCCATTGCTGTGATTTGGAGCGGGGCAGAGGTGGGGCGATCTTTGGCGGAACACCTGCCGCGAGTCTCTAATGCCACAGTCAGCAGTAAGGAGCCGAGCACAGCGTGGTCCCGCGCTCCACGAGAGATCATGAGGATGGCAGAAGGGCACAGACCCCGGGTCCTGATCCCAGCCACGCTGCATTAACACGAGATGAGAGAGGCGCTCTTGTAAATTTTGGTAGCACTTTAGATTAGGAAACACATTGAGGTTTCTCTCAATAGACTAATCCTAATTTGCTGTTTATTTGTAGTAAGTTATGTTTAAGAGTGGGATAGTATTAAAAGATCTAGAATATGATCATGAATTAATATATGCTTTATAAATACTAATAAACAGCCAATAGGCTAGTAATATGTTTGCTAACAATCAGCTAGTTAATACTGAATAGTGTTCCCTAAACTAAAGTGTTGACTAAATTTCATACTATGATTATAGTGACCAAAATGATTCATTATTTTTTACCTCGTGAGAACATGATGTGTTGTGTGAGAAGCAGCATGGCTTGTTGGACATAGCAACAGTAACTAAGGAGGGCAGGTTTTTGCAAGGGTCAATTGCACATTAGCCTGTTTTACCAAAAAGTTGGTCCAATTTTCACATTGATCTGAACAAAAACAACAGATCGACTAAATAACATGTAAATCAACTGTCTGACAGCAGGTGGCGCCTATGGAATAGCAGGAATGAAGCGGTTTCCACAGTAACCACTGTAAATACTACTTTATTTAGCATTACACATTCTGTAGAAAAGGTGAAAAGAAAATGCCATTGAAACTTTTCTGAAGTCTGTCGGTTCCCCCTTATGCATTCATAGAATTAATTCATTTACACATTTTTCATATAATTTCTCTCTTAGCATGGTTTTTAGTCATTGTTTCATGCAAAACGAAACCTGCATACTGCAAATGCATAAGACTGTTGCTGACTGATTACCCTGAGTTTTTCAAATCGTGGTAATAAAATATGGCTTCATTGATAATTAAAATATGAAAGGTAACACTAATCGTCAGGGCTTTTTTACACTCGCATATAAGCAGAAGTGTTGCTGAAGTCAGTCAGGCACCTGCTGGAAGACGTTGTGATGCGGTTGATGGTGGAACATGAGCAGAGCTGTCGTGTGGCATTTGATTGATGCTGCTGGTGTAATCTATTGAGGTTTAGTGGCAAGGGGGTTTTGTTTGTGGGTAAAAGGGGGGGCTCTCATAACAGGAAGCTGTACTAGTGTGAAGTGGGAACACAATTTGCAGTTGTGCGGCTGAAAGAGCTGGCACACAAGCAGATGTCTGTGCCAATCAAAATGTTTTTTTCTTCTCCATAAATGCCTGTGAACCCGAGCTTGAGCAGGAATATCATTCCGCTGGTTGCGTCACATTAGCGTGCATGTTTCAGGGCACACGCATCTTATTCGCTATCCACTGCAGCACCTGTATAGAGCTGTGTCATGAGTATTTAAATTGTTATTGTCATTATTTTCAGCATAAATATGTCTCCTTTCTATGCAAATGAGGGTTGTTATGGATAATGCCGCATTCACAACAGTCATTGCTTGGTTCTTTTACAGCCTGCAGAAAGCTAATTTATTAAAAAAAGAGATATCGGCTTGATAAAATACATACAATAGAAATAATATAAAAAAAAAAGTATATAATCATTTTTAGCTACACATTTAGTTAAAATTAAACTATTTTCTCTTAAATTGAAGAGATACTTGTATAAAATATATAAAAAAGTATATATATACAGTATATATATATAATATGTGTGTGAATGTGTGTGTGTGTAGAATTGTTTAAAATATTTAAATTATATCTGTATTATATATATATATATATATATATATATATATATATATATATATATATATTTATATATATATATATGTATTTATATGTATTTGTGTGTGTATATATATATATATATATATATGTATATATATGTATTTGTGTGTGTATATATATATATATATATATATATATATATATTATATATATATATGTATTTATATGTATTTGTGTGTGTATATATATATATATATATATATATATATATATATGTATGTATATGTATTTGTGTGTGTATATATATTAGTGCTGTCAACGTTAACGCGTTAACGCATGCGATTAATTTTTGTCTGGTATAACGTGTCAAAATATTTAACGCAATTAATGTAGCATCCGTATTTTCTGCCATCCATTGGCTAGCTTTACATTATATGATCACGTTCTTATTCATTTAAATGCTTTTAAACATTTCAAGCGCGGCAAGACAAAAGAGAATGCGCTGTCTGTGAATGCCCTTATGTGACACATAACGTTACACACTTAGGCTACACACACACACACACACACACACACAATGGATAGACAGGGCGCCAGAATCCAGTTCTCTTAAGCGCTTGAACTAACAATAAACATCCCAAAGTGCCAGTTTTGTCGATTATCCTCATAAGAGCAATCTTAAATGATTTATATAAAGTTTAAAATGAACAAAAAGAGTTGTGAGAGATTGAGGCGAGATCCATAGACAGTATATAAACGGTAAGATCCGCTTGTCTGTCTGATCTTAAAGGGATTAACCATTTACATTATAGTTTATGCAGTGCAGACTGCATACAACTTTGATAACTTTATTAAATTTCTGTATATTTCCTAACTGTTAAGACAGGAAGGGCAGGAGTAAACATGACATTTATTATGGGTTTATGTTAGCATTGTTTTAAGTTTACTTAAATTAAAAACTGTTATATTTTTGAAGCCTTATAATAAATGTAAAAAATAAAAAAAATATTATTTTTTATTGAATGAATATGTGTGCATGCATACTGTATGTGTGTGTGTGTGTGTGTATATATATATATATATATATATATATATATTTATTTATATATATATATATATACAGGTGCTTCTCAATAAATTAGAATGTCGAGGAAAAGTTCATTTATATCAATAATTCAACTCAAATTGTGAAACTCATGTATTAAATAAATTCAATGCAAGTCTTTGGTTCTTTTAATTGTAATGATTTTTGCTCATATTTAACAAAAACCTACCAATTCACCATCTCATCAAATTTGAATACTTCATGAAACCAATTAAAAAAAAAAAACATTTAGTCAATTGTTGTCCTTCTGGAAAGTATGTTAATTTACTGTACATGTACTCAATACTTGGTAGAGGCTCCTTTTGCTTTAATTACTGCCTCAATTCAGCGTAGCATGGAGGTGATCAGTTTGTGGCACTGCTGAGGTGGTATGGAAGCCCATCATCTGCACTGTTTGGTCTCTTGTTTTAATTTTTTTCTCTTGACAATAGCCCATAGATTCTCTCTGGGGTTCAGGTCTGGTGAGTCAAGCACACCAACACCATGGTCATGTAACCAACTTTTGATGCTTTTGGCAGTGTGGGCAGGTGCCAAATTCTGCTGGAAAATTAAAAGCTGGTCAGCAGAAGGAAGCATAAAGTGCTCCAAGATTTCTTGGTAAACGGGTGCAGTGACTTTGGTTTTAAAAAGGCACAATGGACCAACACCAGCAGATGACATTGCACCCCAAATCATCACAGACTTTGGAAACTTAACACTGGACTTCAACAACTTGTGTTATGAGCTTCTCCACCCTTCCTCCAGACTCTAGGACCTTGGTTTCCAAAAGAAATACAAAACTTGCTATCATCTGAAAAAAGGTCTTTAGACCAATGGCAACAGTTCATTTCTTCTTCTCTGTAGCCCAGGTAAGATGCCTCTGATGTTGTCTGTGGTATAGAACAAGAGGAATGGCTTAACAAGAGGAATACCACAACTGTAGCCAAATTCCTTGAATTGATTTCGCTTGACAATCCTCATAAGGCTTCCATTCTCTCGGTTGGTTGTGCATCTTTTTCTTCCACACTTTTTCCTTCCACTCAACTTTCTGTTAACATGCTTGGATACAGCACTTTGTGAACAGCCAGCTTATTGGCAATGAATTTTTGAGACTTACACTCCTTGTGAAGGGTGTCAATGATTGTCAGGGACAATTTTGTAGGCTCAGGAAATCTTTGCAGGTGTTTTGAGTTGATTAGCTGATTGGCATGTCATCATATTCTAATTTGTTGAGATAGTGAATTGGTGGGTTTTTGTTAAATGTGAGCCAAAATCATCACAATTAAAAGAGCCAAAGACTTAAACTACTTCAGTCTGTGTAACTTGGATTTATTTAATACATGAGTTTCACAATTTGAGTTGAATTACTGAAATAAATGAACTTTTCCTCGACCTGTATATATAAATATATTAGGGGTGTCCCTGTTTAGTCGAATCAGAGTTTTCGAAACTTGCCGACAGTCGACTGATAGTCATGTTTTGGGGGCAGGGCAAAATACATTACCAAGAGTCAAGTCAGACATAACTATATATTAGTGCTGTCAAACAATTTATCGCAATTAATAGCATCTGAAATAAAAGTTTTTGTTAACATAATATGTGTGTATACTGTGATATAGATATACAAAAATATGCATGTACAACCCGAATTCCGGAAAAGTTGGGACGTTTTTTAAATTTTAATAAAATGAAAACTAAAAGACTTTCAAATCACATGAGCCAATATTTTATTCACAATAGAACATAGATAACATAGCAAATGTTTAAACTGAGAAAGTTTACAACTTTATGCACAAAATGAGCTCATTTCAATTTTGATTTCTGCTACAGGTCTCAAAATAGTTGGGACGCAGGCATGTTTACCATGGTGTAGAATCTCCTTTTCTTTTCAAAACAGTTTGAAGACATCTGGGCATTGAGGCTATGAGTTGCTGGAGTTTTGCTGTTGGAATTTGGTCCCATTCTTGCCTTATATAGATTTCCAGCTGCTGAAGAGTTCGTGGTCGTCTTTGACGTATTTTTCGTTTAATGATGCGCCAAATGTTCTCTATAGGTGAAAGATCTGGACTGCAGGCAGGCCAGGTTAGCACCCGGACTCTTCTACGACGAAGCCATGCTGTTGTTATAGCTGCAGTATGTGGTTTTGCATTGTCCTGCTGAAATAAACAAGGCCTTCCCTGAAATAGACGTTGTTTGGAGGGAAGCATATGTTGCTCTAAAACCTTTATATACCTTTCAGCATTCACAGAGCCTTCCAAAACATGCAAGCTACCCATACCGTATGCACTTATGCACCCCCATACCATCAGAGATGCTGGCTTTTGAACTGAACGCTGATAACATGCTGGAAGGTCTCCCTCCTCTTTAGCCCGGAGGACACGGCGTCCGTGATTTCCAACAAGAATGTCAAATTTGGACTCGTCTGACCATAAAACACTATTCCACTTTGAAATAGTCCATTTTAAATGAGCCTTGGCCCACAGGACACGACGGCGCTTCTGGACCATGTTCACATATGGCTTCCTTTTTGCATGATAGAGCTTTAGTTGGCATCTGCTGATGGCACGGCGGATTGTGTTTACCGACAGTGGTTTCTGAAAGTATTCCTGGGCCCATTTAGTAATGTCATTGACACAATCATGCCGATGAGTGATGCAGTGTCGTCTGAGAGCCCGAAGACCACGGGCATCCAATAAAGGTCTCCGGCCTTGTCCCTTACGCACAGAGATTTCTCCAGTTTCTCTGAATCTTTTGATGATGTTATGCACTGTAGATGATGAGATTTGCAAAGCCTTTGCAATTTGACGTTGAGGAACATTGTTTTTAAAGTTTTCCACAATTTTTTACGCAGTCTTTCACAGATTGGAGAGCCTCTGCCCATCTTTACTTCTGAGAGACTCTGCTTCTCTAAGACAAAGCTTTTATAGCTAATCATGTTACAGACCTGATATCAATTAACTAGATGTTCTCCCAGCTGAATCTTTTCAAAACTGCTTGCTTTTTTAGCCATTTGTTGCCCCCGTGCCAACTTTTTTGAGACCTGTAGCAGGCATTAAATTTTAAATGAGCTAATTAAGTGGATAAAAGTGTACAATTTCTCAGTTTAAACATTTGCTACGTTATCTATGTTCTATTGTGAATAAAATATTGGCTCATGTGATTTGAAATTCCTTTAGTTTTAATTTTATTAAAATTTAAAAAACGTCCCAACTTTTCCGGAATTCGGGTTGTATAAATGTTACAAAAACATTTTTATGCACATAACATATATCAGTTTATTATGCGCATTAAGTGCATGCATTCAAATTGCATTCAGGATAGTTTTTTGTTTGTGTCCATTTAATTCCTTTCGGAAATCTGGTAATAAAACAGCAAGACACATTTAAATAAATGACATTATCAGCAGCTGCAATTTATTGTTGCTGTATCTCCCCAGTGAGATTTATACACTGTATGAGTCTTTGTTTATTTTATTGAATCACTGTATTGAAAAGAATAACACAGAGACAATAAAAGTCCCCTGAGATGAGTCACTTTTGTATTTCAGGATTCCTTGAAATCAGAGGTAAGAGTATTTCACTCTTTTTTTTTAAGAAGTGAACAATGACTTTTAATTTTCTGCCGTTACAGAGGCCTGATCCTTTCTACCACGATCCACTGTTTCTTTTATTTATACATTTTTCAAGACGATGTATGTCATGAATTTTAATTTGGATGATAGGATCGTGTTGGTACTGTCAGCTAGTACAGAATAATGTTGCCTGAAGCCTTTTACATGCCAGTGAGTCTGTACTTTTCTTTAAATAAAAATATACTATATATGTGTGTGTATATATATATATATATATATATATATATATATATATATATATATATATATATATATATATATATATATATTGTCAGGGCAAACTTTGCTGATAGCGCTCTGGATCTTTTCTGTCGTTATGCCTAATTTTTAGCCGGGAACATTTGTTATCTCCTCAAAATTGTCATGTTTTTGACTCTGAGGCTATTATTTTTTCCTTGTTATATGCCTTTTTTCTTATGAAATTTTTCTCACTACCTCCTTGTGATATTCCTTTTTCCATATTCCTTTATCTTCTTTGTGCTTCTGTGTCAGAATAAAATGAATTACAGAATGAAAGGCCTGTGATGTGGCATAAGCAGTCAGCATAGAGACTTAATTCGCTGTCTGTAGAGAGGAAAACACATTCATAATTGATCAGAAAACAGCTTCTGTTTGTAGATAATTTCGCTCTGAACAAAGACTGCTCTATTAAATGCATTGTTTGGTTGTTGAACTTGCATGTCAAAAAGTATGCAGTTCACTTCTGTCTGCTAATAAACCCTTGCACATACAGCACCGGTCAAAAGTGTAATTTAATGTTTTTGAAATGAGTCTCTTCTGAAAATACCAGCAAAAGCTGTATTATTGTTTACTATTATTACAATTAAAAATATTTGTGTTCTATCTGAATATTTTTTTTATTAAATTTATTCCTGTGATCAAAGCTGTATTTTCAGCATCTTTTACTCCAGTCTTCAGTGTCACATGATCCTTCAGAAATCATTTTAATATGCTGTTTTGCTGTTCAAGAATTATTATTATTGTTGAAAACAGTTGTCCTATTCCATATTTTTTTGGAAACTGATACACTGCAATAGTTTTGGGGTAAGTAACATTTATATAAATCAAAGAGGAAAAATTATTACTTTATTTCAGCAATGACGAATTAAAGGGTTACTCTGCCTCAAAATTAAAATAATGTCATTAATATCTTACCCTCGTTCCAAAACCGCAAGACCTCTGTTCATCTTCATAACACAAATTAAGAAATTTTGATGAATTCCGAGAGCTTTCTAACCCTCCCATAGATAGCAAGGATCCTTACATGATCTAGTCCAGAAACATAGAAAGGAGATCTGTAAAGTAATCCATGTGACATCAGGGGTTAAACCGCCATTTTGGAGAATATCCACTAATCATGAACGACGTATGCTATTCTGTGTCAGCTGCGCCATGCGGATACGTTGTTTTCGTTCGAATCAAATCGTACATACAACATAGAAAACGTATCTGCGTGGCGCAGCTGACACAGAACAGCAAACACTGTTTACGTTTAGTGGATATTCTCCAAAATGTCCCTAGCGGAGGATATGAATTGTTGAATCAAAATTTTTGCATGCAAAAAGTGCATGTCACTATGTCTATAGCTGGACATACTGTTTTTCCATGCATTTCTAAAAACTTCCAAGTTAATAACTAGTATTTACACAAGCTCCAGTCTGGATCCAGAAAACCTGAGAAGAGATGATGCTGACCCCTCAGAGGACCCTGAAACAACATACAGAACTAACAAAGATTGCTACTTACTATGCAATCACATTATAATTGCTGTTAATAGTGTTCATCGTCTGGTTGACTACGTCTTGTATTAATTTTTCAGAAAATTCCTGTCATATGCACATAAACTGATCACCATTTATAAGCTACTTCTAAATATTGTAGAAACGTAATTTTCTGTAAAGTTGCTTTGCAATGATTTGTATCGTAAAAAGCGCTATACAAATAAACTTGAACTGAATTGAAGAATGTAACATCCATTATTTTAACGAAGTCCTTGCTAGGTTTTTGAGCCTTGATTGTGTAAGGATCCTTGCTTTCTATGGGAGGGTCAGAGAGCTTTTGGAATTCATAAAAATATCTTAATTTGTGTTATGAAGATGAACGGATGTCTTAAGAGTTTAGAACATCATGAAGGTGAGTAATTAATGTGAACTAACCTTTTAGGCAAGGCAAGGCAAGGCAAGGCAATTTATATAGCACAATTCGTACACAATGGTAATTCAAAGTGCTTTACATAAAAGAAAGTAAAATAGTAATGAAGAAAAATAATAACAAGAATAAAACAAGCAATTTTAAAACTTTTAAAATTATTAAAACTGTACTTATTTAAAATGAATTTAAAACAGTAAGAAAATGATTTTACATAAAATTAAATTAAAAAAAACAGTGAAAATATATATTGCAATCAGTTCGGACATTGCACAGTGCTCATTCCATAAATGCACAGCTAAACAGATGAGTTTTAAGTCTAAATTTAAATGTGACCAGTGTTTTAGCACATCTGATCTCTTCTGGAAGCATAGTAACTAAAGGAGGACTCCCCTTGTTTTGTGTGAACCCTTGGTATTTCTAACTGACTCAATCCTAATGATCTGAGTGCTCTGTTAGGTTTATATTCAGTGAGCATATCTGCAATATATTTCGGTCCTAGGTCATTTAGTGACTTATATACGAGTAAAAGTACTTTAAAATCAATCCTAAATGTAACTGGAAGCCAGTGTAAGGACCTGAGGACTGGTGTGATATGCTCATATTTTCTGGTTCTAGTCAGAATCCTGGCAGCAGCGTTCTGGATGAGCTGCAGCTGTCTAATGGTCTTTTTGGCTGATTTAGTTAAGGTATGCATTCACCTTGAACACTTCATCTTTGTTTCCAAATGCAATGACTTCAGTTTTTTCCTTGTTTAACTGAAGAAAGTTCTGCACACATCCAACTATTAATTTCATCAATGCATTGGCAGAGGGAGTCAATTGGGCTGTAGTCATTTGGAGATAAGGCTAGGTATATCTGGGTATCATCAGCATAGCTGTGATAGGCAATTTGGTTCTTTCTCATTATTTGACTTAGGGGAAGCATATACAGGCTAAACAAGAGTGGTGCAAGAATTGACCCTTGTGGGACTCCGCATGTCATGGACGTCCACTTAGACTTATGCTCTCCTAGACTCACATAATAACCTCTCCCTTCTAAGTATGACCTGAACAATTTGAGTACCATCCCAGAAAGCCCGACCCAGTTTTCCAGTCTCTCTAGTAGTATGTTATGATCGACAGTGTCAAACGCAGCACTGAGATCTAGCAATACCAGCACCGATATTTTGCCAGAGTCACAATTTAAGCGAATATCATTTATTATCTTAATGAGTGCTGTCTCTGTGCTGTGAAGCGGTCGAAAACCAGATTGAAAATTGTCCAGGTATCCATTTGAGTGTAAGTATTTGTTCAGCTGATTAAAAACTACCTTTTCTATAATTTTACCTATAAAAGGAAGATTAGATATTGGTCTAAAATTGCTCAAAATGGTGTTATCAAGATTGCTCTTTTTCAGGAGGGGCTTAACAACTGCATTTTTTAAGGAGTTTGGAAATGTCCCAGAAAGAAGTGAGGCGTTCACCACTTCTAAAAGATCGGCTTCTAAGTAGTTAAACACATTTTTGAAAAAAGATTTGGGAAGTGTGTCAAGATAGCAGGTTGACGATTTTAGGTGCTGCACTATGGCCCGGTTTCATAGACGGGGCTTAGCCTAAACCAGGATTAGGCCATAGTTCAATTAGGACATTTAAGTAATTTTTATAAACATTCCTTCGAAAAAAGTATTACTGGTGTGCATCTTAAGACAAAATAAAGGCACTGACATGTTTTAAGATCAGTCGGTGCAAGTTTCTTTTCGTTAAAACAGCTCAGATTTACATTTTAGTCTAGGACTAGTCTTAAGCCTTGTCTGTGAAACCGGGGGTATGTCTTCCAGAATTTTGCTATCAATTGCTTCAAAAATCGACATAGTATCTTTTAAATTGATCAAAAGTGACAGTAATTACATTTGTAATGTTACAAAAGATTTCTATTGAGCTCTTTAATCCCTTCATATATTTGGTTTCCACAAAATTATGAAGCAACTTAAATGTTTTCAGCACTGATTTTAATCAGAAATGTTTCTTGAGCAGCAAATCATCATATTAGAATGATTTCTGAAGTATCATGTGACGCTGAAGACTGGAGTAAGGATGCTGAAAATTCAGATTTGACTCTTAGAAATAAATTACATTTTAACATATATTCACATAGAAAACGGCACATTTAAATAGTAATAATACTAATTGTGAAATAATAATGTTTTGCAATTTTACTGTATTTTTGATTCAATAAATGCAGCTTCACTGACCCTATTTTTAAGTCTTCTTTCAAAAACCACAAGAAAAACACTTTTGACTGCTAGTGTAAATACGGTGACCGTATCAGCTGGTTTTGCCGGGTCACCCATTATAACCCTCAGAGCAGCTCAGTGTAATCGGGTCCCATGTGTTGCTTCGAGCAGGTTATTTCTGTGAATGTCAAGGTGTTTGTTTCTGTGTGTTTCTCCGCAGGTGTCGCTGAGGTGATCGTGCTGGTGGGGGGGCGCCAGGTCATCGGCATGAACCAGCGCTCGCTGACAGCTGTCACTTGCTTCAACCCTCAGAACAACAAGTGGTACCCCCTGGCCAGCCTGCCTTTCTACAACCGCGAGTTCTTCTCCGTCATATCGGCGGGGGATAATATCTACCTGTCAGGTAATCAAGCCGACAGTGTGTCACTTGCAGTTTGGTGGCTGCCCGCAGGTGTCTGCCTTTATATTTAGCAGCTCACGCTCTGAGGAGTGATGGGAAGGAAGATGGCTGTTCCTCATCTTTGTCTTTACGACTGGCTGTGTGTCAAATTATGATGTTAAATATCCCACAAATCAAGTAGGAATAAATCAATAGCGCAGGAAAGATGACGCTTCTAAAGCTGCTTTTAGATTTCATTCATTATAATCGTAAAAAAGGAAAGTGTATGTCTTAGTTGCTGTTATGTACTGTACATTTATTAAATCATATGTTCCTTTTGTAATTTATTTTAAATGATCCTGGTATGTGACAAATATTCCATGCAGTCTTCTAATTAATATGAGCTCACATAATAGTAAACTGCTGTTAAACTTTTCTTTTTTTTTACATACAATTTTTAGCCTTTTTGTCACACCACAGAAAATGTGAACAGAATAAAATTAATGCAGAGAAAAATATATAAAGAGTATTAAAGATTTGAAGATTTACTTGTTTACTTATATATTATAAAAGTTTGATTTAAATGTAAAATAAATAAAATAAAAATAAAATATTTATATATTTGTATTACTATATATATATATATATATATATATATATATATATATATAGTTTTATATATATATATAGTTTTATATATGTATATACTGTATGTACGTATATATATATATAAATATATACAGTTGAAATCAAAATTATTCAACCCCCTTGACCTGCAAGACATTTTGCTTCAGGGAACAACATTTTATGAAATCAATTCAACAAAGGCATCAGTAAAGTATTAGAGAAAGTTTGTTAATACACTTTTGAGTGATTCTGAGAATGGAACATTGATGAATCATGGTAAAATTCAAACTGGCTCTGAACATTCATGTTCAGAATTATTCAACCCCCGATGTGCAGAATCTTTTATTCTTTAAAATCACCAATAAACGCTGTCTGTAAGTGTTTAGAAGCTTCTGTCACCTCTCCACTACAGTCCTGGCCCATTCCACGCCTGAAAAGCTTCCAGATCACTGATAATCTTTGGTTTTCACATTCACCAATGCTTTCTTCAAATTCAACCAGATATTTGCAATGAGAATTAAGAATTAAGCTGAACAGGTCAATCAAGTACATTCTGTGACTGATCACTGAACCAAGCAGTAGTTGATTTGGATGTGTACTTTGGGATGACTGTCCTACAGGAAAGTCCATTGATCATCAGCTTCAGTCTTTGCACCAAAGGCATCACAATTCTTGTCAAAATGGCCTGATACTTCAAAGAATCCATGATGTCCTTCATACAGTCATGATTTCCTCTTCCTGCTACAGTAAAGCAACCCCATAACAGGACTGATCCACCTCCAAGTTTGATGATGGAGACGGTGTTCTTCTGCTTATGAGCTTTGCCTGTTTTGCAGCAGACATACCGCTGATCCATGGGTCCAAAAAGTTCCAGTTTGGTCACATCACCCCATAAAACATTCTTCCAGAGCTCCACAGGTCTACACAAATGAATTTGATCAAGTTCAAGTTGGCTTTTTGTTCTTCTTGATCAAGAGTGGTATTTATCAAGATGTCTCAACATGAAGGCCATACTTGTCTAGTGTTCTTCTTACATACTGCATTGAAATGGTTTTCCTCCTTTCATCGGGTCATCTTGCAAGTCTTTGGCTGTACATTGCAGGTTTTTCTCAGTTGCTCTGATTACACATTTTATGATAGTGTGCTTTTTCTTCAAAACCCTCAAAGGTTTTCTGGTAAAATACACTTTAAGTTTAGGAATAAAGCTGAGAGCTGTGTCTCTAGGAACTTCAATGTCTTGGAAATCATCATAATGCCTTTCTAAAGTAATACAATATTTATTCTCTTTAGCTTTTGTGAGATCTCTGTTGACATTTTTGCTTTTCAACTTCAGCACATGCATGGGCTAACTGAATGTGTAACAGCTCAAGCTAATTCTGTTTTTAATAGAGTTTCTAAAGGCTTGTTTTGAGACTGTTTTATTCCCCACCATGCAAATAAGTGATTCAAAAACAGCAATGTTGATTAGGGGTTGAATATTTATGACATAGCAGTATTATTAAAAAATCTTATAACTCAAAAATATTACATTATACATTGACAATATCACTTTTAATAAGCCAGTGAACTGTTAAAGATGCTATTTTTATTTTTTCCTGGATCTTCAGAAAAGCTTGTATTTGTAAAGTACTGCAGTTTCTGAGGGGTTGAGTAATTTTGATTGCAACTGTGTGTGTGTGTGTGTGTGTGTGTGTGTGTGTGTGTGTGTGTGTATACACACACACACACACACACACACACAGTAATTAATTAATAAATATATTTTTCACTTTATTTTATAAGAAATAAATAAATATATGTATAGAATCACACGAAGGGTATATATATATCAGTCTAAAGATATAAATGGAAAAATATAAAGTTGCATTGATTCGTTTATAATTCATGGAGATTTCTTGTATAATTTGATTTATAAAATATTAGACTTTTATATTATAAACATCTGTCTGTCTCTAAACTAAACTAAAATGGAGCTCAAGCTGAATCTCTGAGAGCGAGATGCTGGTGTTGTTTTGTGTGTTTCTGTCTTTTCTTCAGCTGTGTTTTAATGGAGGTGTGATGTTGGAGGGTGTAAATGGAGACTTCAGCACTCATTTGTTTGGGCTCGAACCCTCTTTAGGTGGCACTGAGTCTGGAGTCACGCTGGCAGACGTGTGGTGCTACATGTCCCTGCTGGATAATTGGAATCTGGTGTCACGGATGACAGTCCCACGCTGCCGGCACAACAGTGTGGTGTACGACGGCAAGCTTTACACCATCGGAGGACTCGGAGTGGACGGGAACCTGGATAATGTGGAAAGGTACCATTCAATAAAGCTGCTGTTTGAATTAAACATCTGATTGGAAGCCATTAGCTGTTTGAGATAAACCTGTGGTCAGCTCTTTCTGTGCTGGGAGCCGATCTGATAATTGGATCTGTGCTGAAGTATGCAGGGAGTATTTTGGTGACACAGATGCATGTGGGAGATTGGATTGGGTTTCGCTGCGGTCTTTGATCGACCGTTACACTGAGGTCGTGACACAGTCAGTCGCTTTAAAAGGAACGGAATGTCAAAACAACGAGGGATGATGATGGAAACACTAAACACATTGGCATTTGAAAACCGTTTTATAGTCTGGAATATTGAAATATACTTATTTCTACATGCAGAATCACTCTTATGACATGAAGAATCAATTTGTATTCATTGTTCTGGTACTAAGATCTCAGTGCTTTTGTCAGCTCTTTATTCTGGTCATGTGAAGCCAGATTTTTGTCTATCAGCATAAAGCTGAGCTTCACAGAGTAGCTTATTCTGACTGAAAATAACTTCCATTAGTCAAACTTTTTTTTTTCTTCTTTTTTTTTTCTTTCAACAAATGCTCCATTTTAGTTTAGTTTTTTTTTTCTTTTCAACAAAAGGCCGTCTGACTGACATGTAACGTTTATATATATATATATATATATTTTTTTTTTATAAATATATGTATAGGTATATACAATTGGATTTTTTAAGGCACAAAAATCATAAAATATTGTAAATTGCAAATCTATTTTATTTTACATATAAAAAAATGTTTACTATATTGTTTATATTATTTAGTTTATTTCTTGTATCATACTAAATTTTTCTGTAAATACAAAAACAAATTGAATTGAATGTATTACAAATAATTTATATAAATATTTTACATTTACAAATATATACATATATAATTTTTCAAAAACAGCTATAGATATGTCATTTGTTGTCGTTTTATTGATTTAGAATTTTTTTCATATATTTGTAATAAATGCAAGATATATACAGAATATTTTCAATATACACAACATTCTATATGTATATATTTGTAGCCTATATATTGCATCATTTTAAATGTCAGTCTGACAGGTTTTTTTAATATATTGGATTTATTTATATTTTGACCCATTTAGAATTGCATTCTTTTGAAAAATATCCAGTATATTGGATTCAACAGCTTTTTGTCAAAAGGCAAAATCATGCAGATAAGTTGATATCATCAGTATCACGATGGTTTTTTACAAGAAGAAAGCCTGTAAACTCTGAAACTGTATTAAAGCCAGATAATCAGATTGCAACCGGTCACTTCTCTGAGCTTTACCGTTGATGTGTGCAGTATGAATGAGACTGAGACTCGGTTTGATTGACAGAAGCCTGGAGGTTTGTTAGTGGTCTTGTGAGAGAGAGTGAACGCCCACTGCACCCCACTGACTCCTAATTTATAGCCCACCATCCATCTTACCTGCAGTTTCACGCTCATAAGCATGACATGTACTGTGATCATATGATGTCTTCAGTCAGTCGGGCCGATGGGGAGCAGCAGGAAGGTGATGTTTGTCATCGAATCGCTCTTATATTTTATGGCTCTGTTTGGAAACTCAGTGAGTTGCCTTGCTGTAAACTGTCTACATAGACAGCTGCCTGGTCACGTCAGAACTCAAGTAAACTTGTGAGCTGCTCTGGTGCTCGGTGAGAGAGAAAGCTGCACGTCTGTATCTGCAACCTTCATAACATCTGTGGAGTTTCCAGAGGATTTGATGACTAATGAGCCTAAAAGAAGCCAAATGTAAATAATAGACAAACAACACCTAGAATAAATAAAAGCTTGTCGCAGTTCATTCTCCCCGAAGGATATTTGTGATGTTTTTGTTCAATTTTGGCTGAACGGGCATCTTAGAAGTCATCATAATGCTGCAGAGTGTGTTTTAAAAGGCTCCCTGTGGATGCAGCTCAGTGGGTTTTGGAATTGAGGATATATGCACCTCTCTAATTGCCAAAGGCGATTTATTTATTTTTTTGCTAGTGCAAGTTAAGTGAATAAATTAAATAGCGAGTGACGGGTAACATTATGCAAGTACTTATTTGGCTGGTTTTCAGTCATTTTAATGCCACAAAGAAGAAAGATGTGCATAGTTACTGACTGTACTGAGCATCTCAATTGTATTTACTATAAATATTATAAGTATTAGTGAGTACAAGTCCATTAGCACTGTAATGAAGCTGATATCAAGGTTTCGTCCATAATGTCTGAATTGTATTCCAGTGTATGCTATCAAGTCGGCAGGAAAATAAATGGGCTGTATTTACTTTCTTAATACACATTCTCATTCTTGTTCTGAAGGATTCATCATTTGCAGAAAAAAAAAGAAAAAAAAGACCCCCCCCCATCCAATCAAGCCAAAAATCATATGTATGATTACTTCAGTAATAATCTAAGCGGTTACTGATTACTGTGTTTTAAATGTGGTACTATTCAAAAGTTTTGGGTCAGTATGATTTATAACTTTGTTAATGACAGGCGTGTCATTTGGATTTGAACAGATTTAATTTTTTTTATTATTATTTCACATTCCTGGTCTCATTGTGAAGAATTCATTAGTGCATGTTATTTCAATGAATATATATATTTTTTACCATCCAATCAGGGCAAAAATTTAAAATAATATGTAAAACATATCGTAAAATCATAATAATTTATGCGATTTGTGATTAATATTGTTAATAATAATTAGGATTAGGAAAATATTGGAGTCAAAAAGGTTCGGTAAAATGAATTTCCTTGTTACAGAATGTAGAATGCTACTGAAAAGAATGATTTGCATGAAGTTTCCGGCCATTACTGAGCATCTCCATTTTATTTACCATAATTGTTGCATGCATTCTTAAATGATTTTAGTGAGTACAAGTACTGAACCTAATAGCATGATCATTGCATTTTTAATTTCTGAAATATGCATGAAGTGGAGCTCCATGGCATGCTGCTCGTGTTGAGACAGCTGTATTTAGTGGGCGAAGGAATTCTCATTTTGACGGCATTATACACAAACACAGCTTGTGTATTTGCACCACATGTTCACATCGGCTCATCAAATGTCATATTTGTGCACTGAAGCCTGCTACTAATCGTGGTGTCCGACGGCGTGTGCCTCCTAACCTTTCGCAGTCTTGAAATACCACACCCCTCGAGTCCAGCCCTCCGAGAGGACTCTGATTATCCTGACAGCGTGCCCCATTCCAGCCCAATCAGCAACACTTGCTGTTTAATTGCTCTTTGATGATGGACTCTGGTCATAAAGCCACAGTCGCGCACTTTGAGCTGTCTTTCCATGTCTTTAGCTCTGAAATTAGTGTAGGAGCTGTAGTTAAAACAAGGGGCAGAGGGGTGAGCAGTGGCTCTAGGGAGTTTATTTTCTCTGTGTCATGCAGTCATGACTTTGGCACTCTCACAATGCTTGCGTGATGCTCGCTAAAGCCAAATACTCCAATTAAAGCACTAAATCTGAACTTGAATGTGCTCTGATATAATAGGTATGTTATGTAATCAGTTACTAAAAAGGAAATATTATTTTGATTATTGCTATTCAGCTAAAAACATCATCAACATTAACAGTTCCCTGTTACGGATCACTCGGGAGGCTGAGGAGTAACAGACAGAATGGTTTATTGAACAGACACAAGCAGAGGAGCAGGTAGTGTAGGGTGGAGTGAGGGATGGATCCGTGCAGGCTGGGTGAAGACGTCAGAGGAGGAAGGTGAACCACACACACGCACACTGGGGATCTGGATCTTCGGAGAATCGCTGGAGATAGGTAAGTAGAAGAAGAGTTAGTCCTTAGAGTTAGCATACAGGTAAGACCTTGTCGCGAACGAGACCGGACATCGATTGAGTGCGTGTGTGTGGTTTTTATGGTGCTGAGGTGATTGGGTGGTGATGAGGATCAGGTGGATGTGCTTAGTATTCCGGTGAGGGCGTGCGTAGTGATTGCGTGGAGGTGGAACCTGGCGTGTTTGTAACAGTACCCCCCTCCCCACGGCCCGCTCCTGAGGGCCGAGGACCCCGACGACGTGGTGGACGTCCTCTTCCCCTGGGATCTGGTTGGTCAGGATGATTGGAGAGGAAGGTGTTGAGTAAGTTAGGATCCAGGATGTCGTTGCGTGGGACCCAGGAACGTTCCTCTGCACCGTATCCTTCCCAGTCCACTAGATATTCCAGTTGTCCACCACGCCGCCGGGAGTCCAGGATGTCACTCACTGCATAGGCTGCACCGTCGTCTAGGAGGAGTGGAGGGGGGACTTCCGTTTCGCCAGGTTCTGTGGAAGGAGAGACAGAAGGATGGTGAGGTTTAAGGAGAGACACATGGAATGTGGGGTGAACCTGGTATTCAGGGGGTAACTGGAGTTTGTACGTGAACAGATTGATCTGCTGGATGATGGTGAATGGGCCAATGAATCTGGGACTTAGCTTGCGGCAGGGCAGACGCAGGCGGATGTCCCGGGTGGACAGCCAGACCTTCTGACCGGGTTGGTACGTTGGGGCCTCTGATCGGCGAAGGTCGGCTGTCATTCTACATCTGCGTAAAGCCCGCTGGAGTTAGTGGTGTGCCGCGTCCCAGACCCTCTCGCTCTCCCGGAACCAGTAGTCGATGGCGGGGACATCCGAGGGTTCACCTGACCAGGGGAATAGAGGTGGTTAGTAGCCGAGTACGCACTGGAATGGAGTGAGTCCGGTGGTAGGTTGACGAAGGGAGTTTTGTGCGTACTCGGCCCACCCAAGGAACTGGTTCCAGGAGTTCTGGTGGCCGTGACAGAAGGTACGGAGGAAGCGTCCAATCTCCTGAACCTTCCTCTCCGTCTGCCCGTTTGACTGGGGATGGTACCCAGAGGACAGGCTGATGGCCACACCTAGGAGTGAGTGGAAAGCCTTCCATACCCGGAAGATGAACTGGGGGCCTCGGTCCGAGACGATATCCTCTGGGATGCCGAAGTACCTGAAGACATGATCAAATAACAGTTCAGCCGTTGCCATGGCCATGGGCAGACCCTTCAAAGGAAGAAGACGACAGGATTTAGAAAATCTATCCACTATGACAAGAATGCAGGTATTGTTATCTGAAGGAGGAAGATCGGTTATGAAGTCCACCCCTAGGTGTGACCACGGGTAATTGGGAACGGGCAGAGGATGGAGCTTGCCTGATGGAAGATGGCGAGGGCTTTTGGATATGGCGCAGCTTGTACATCCATTCACGTACCTCCTGACATCCGAGGCCATGTTGGGCCACCAGAAGCGTTCCTTCAGCAACGAGAGGGTTTCATTGACCGACCGGGTGACCAGTGCCAAGCGATGTGTGAGCGGAGTGTATGAGTGGAGTGCGCTGTGTCCTGGGAATATACTGAAGTTCCGGTGGGCAACCCGGCGGGGTGTTGGTGGTAGGCTCGGTAGGAGGAAGGGTCTCAGCGGACCAGGTAATAGGAGATACGATGACTCTTTCTGGAAGAATGGTTTCCGGAGTTTCGGGATTCTCTTCGGGGGCGTAACACCTGGAGAGGGCGTCAGCCTTCACATTTTTCACCCCTGGGCGGTATGAGATGGTGAAATGGAAGCGGGTGAAGAATAACGCCCAGCGGGCTTGTCTCGGATTTAATCTTTTGGCCACTCGAAGATACTCTAAGTTCTTATGATCTGTTAGGACCAGAAAGGGGTGTTTGGCTCCCTCCAACCAATGCCTCCATTCTTCCAAGGCCAGTTTGATGGCCAACAGTTCCTGGTTGCCGATATCATAGTTGACCTCCACCGGGTTGAGTTTCCGGGAGAAGGCGGCGTATGGGTGGAGGCGACTGGGATTCCCCTGCTGCTGAGAAAGGACCGCTCCCACTCCGGTGGTCGAGGCGTCGACTTCCACGACGAAGGGTCGGTCGGGATCGGGATGGACCAGGAGTGGGGCGGTCGTAAAGGCCTCCTTAAGGATGTGGAAGGCCTCTGTGGCGGCAGGAGTCCAGGAGAGAGATTTGGGTTTGTTACGGAGGAGACTGGTGAGAGGGCTGGTGATGGTACTGAAGTTTTGTATAAACCGTCTATAGAAGTTGGCAAAGCCAATGAACCGCTGTGACTCCTTGATGGTGGTTGGAGTGGGCCAATCTCTGACGGCGTTTACCTTCCCCTCGTCCATCTGGATGCCACTGCTGCTGATGTTGTATCCAAGGAACTGCACTGAGGGCTGATGGAAAGAGCACTTTTCGGCCTTGAGATACAGTTGGTAGGCCCTCCGGCGTTGCAGGACCTCCTCAACGTGGCGTTGATGTTCTGCCAGGCTCCGGTAGTAGATGAGGATATCATCAATGTAGACTAGGACGAACTTGTGGAGGAACTCCCGGAGCACCTCGTGGATGAAGTCCTGGAATACGGAGGGGGCGTTAACAAGTCCATACGGCATCACGCAGTATTCATAGTGGCCTGTAGGGGTTATGAAGGCGTTCTTCCACTCGTCCCCCTCTCGTATCCAGATGAGGTGGTAGGCGCTGTGGAGGTCTAACTGGGTGAACACAGTGGCACCACGGAGATGTTCCAAAGCAGCTGGGACGAGGGAAAGTGGGTACCTGAACTTCACTGTTATATTGTTGAGAGCCCGATAATCAATGCATGGTCTTAAACCTCTGTCCTTTTTCTCCACAAAGAAGAAACTCGAAGCAGCAGGGGAGGTCGATGGACGAATATAACCCAGAGCCAGCGCCTCCTTGATGTACTCCTCCATGGCCTTCTCCTCAGGAATGGATAGGGGGTATATCCTTCCTTTAGGCACTGGTCCACCCGGCAGCAGATCGATTGCACAGTCCCACGGCCGGTGTGGAGGCAGCTTGGAGGCCCGTTTGGGGCAGAAGACGTCACTGAAGGGGGCGTAGCAGTGAGGGATGGCGATGGATTGGTTTTCCACTGGGCTCTCTATTGATGTGGAACAGACTGGAAGAGGTTCAGGGGAAGGTGTGGGTGGAACTCGACAACCTGAGATGCAGCTCTTGAAACAGGCGTCGCCCCACTTCAGGACTTCACCCGTCTTCCAGGAGATTACGGGGTTGTGCTGCTCTAACCACGGGCGCTCTAGAATCACGTCAGCGGTGGATTCCTCGAGAACCAGCAGATGGATTTCCTTGTGATGGAGTAGTCCGGTTTGGAGGGATATGGGACCCACACTATGATGCACGCATTTCCTGCTTAACGGCTTGCCGGTGATAGTGTGGACTTGGTAGGCTGACGGCATTGCTGTGGTAGTGAGCTTGAGCTGATGGCAGAGGGCGCCGGAGATGAAGTTGCCGGCTGACCCAGAATCGAGGAGGGCGGAAACGGGAAGAGATATGTCAGCGGCAGTAAGTGTCACAACAGTGGTGAGTGGTTTCATTTGGTATCTTGAAGGGAGAATGGCAATCACCATGGGATGAGGAGGACGGACGGGGCATACAGCGATGGCATGCCCCGGGGCAGCACAGTAGAGGCACAGATTCTGGGCCAGCCGTCTTTGTCGTTCAGCCATAGAGAGACGATAGGAGTCTAGTAGCATGGGTTCACTGGCTGGTTCTGGGGAGCTGACGGCCTCTGGTCGGCAGAGTGGCGTAGAGGAATACGCCTGGCCCTGGTGCTCTTCGAGGCACGACTGCATACGAGTGGCGAAGCGGATGGACAGCTGGATGAATCGTTCTAGCCCGATGGTGTCCTTCGGAGTGCATTAACCAGATCTTGAAAGGGGTCCATGAGGCTCATGCTTGTGCCTGGCGGTGTTGGTCCGGTCTTCTGTTATGGATCACTCGGGAGGCTGAAGAGTAACAGACAGAATGGTTTATTGAACAGACACAAGCAGAGGAGCAGGTAGTGTAGGGTGGAGTGAGGGATGGATCTGTGCAGGCTGGGTGAAGACGTCAGAGGAGGAAGGTGAACCACACACACGCACACTGGGGATCTGGGTCTTCGGAGAATCAATGGAGAGAGGTAAGTAGAAGAAAAGTTAGTCCTTAGAGTTAGCATAGAGGTAAGACTTTGTCACGAACGAGACCGGACATCGATTGAGTGCATGTGTGTGGTTTATATGGTGCTGAGGTGATTGGGTGGTGATAAGGATCAGGTGGATGTGCTTAGTATTCCGGTGAGGGTGTGCGTAGTGATTGCGTGGAGGTGGAACCTGGCGTGTTTGTAACAATCACCAAGTACATGCTGTAAACTTGAAATTCTAAGCATGAAATTAACTCTATTAACTTTATTAATACACATTCCTGGTATTAATGTGAATGATTCAGCAGTGTATGTTAATCCAAAGAAGAAAGAGTTTAATGTACTTTAAAGTACAGTTATTTACAGTTACAGTTATTTACACTACCATTCAAAGGTTTTATTTTATATATTAGTTTGTTCTTTAATTATTTGTATGTGAAAAATAAATTCATGTTTTATTTATTTATTTAATTAAAGGAATATATATATTTTTTTTTAAGAATTGTATTTTATTTTATTCAGCAAGGACACATTCAATTTATTAAAATAACAGTAAAGGCATTTATAACGTTTAAAAAATAATAATAAAATGAATGTATTCCTCAAAGAATCCTAAAAACTGTATCACAATATCCACAAAAATATGCAGCACAACTGTTTTTGTAATTAACAGTAATAATCAGAATCAGAATGTTTCTTGAGCAGCAAATCAGCATAATTGAATGATTTATGAAGATCATGTGACACTGAAGACTGGAGTTAACTGTCAGTTTACTTCACTATGTTACAATTAAATACTAATCTAATCATGACAAACTATTTATCGTTGGAAAGGTTGAAGATTTCTAAATAGATATTTTATCGCTGTTTTTGTTACAAATGATGTAGGGACAGTAATAGATTAATTTAAGACAAGAGTGCACCCTTAAAAAACACATAATAACAGGTTCTGAAAAATTACTGCCTTTTTCACTTTCACATTTTAGAAATCATTATAAAGTATAAATCAATTGAAAGCTTAAAATCTCAAAATTCATCCTCTGTAAGTCATTTTCAAATCACGTCTATGTTCAAAAAGAGGTGTGGTAGTTAAAGGGTTAAAATTCAGCTTTGCATCACATTAATAATTTACATTTAAAAATATATCCACATAGTGAACACTTACTCGGAATTGTAATAATATTCCACAACATTACTGATTTTGGGATATTTTTGCTCAAATAAATTAATCCGGGATGATCAAAGGAGATTTAGGATTAGGTCCAAATCCCTGACCCTGAATTTTGAGCAATAATAATGATGGTATAGGGCAGGGGTGCCCAACCCTGCTCCTGGCGATCGACTGTCCTACAAAGTTTAGCTCCAATCCTAATCAAACACACCTGAAGCAACTAATTAAGGTCTTCAGGCTCACCTAAAAATTAAAGGCAGGTGTGTTTGATTAGGGTTGGAGCCAAACTTTGTAGGACAGTCGATCGCCAGGAACAGGTTGGGCACCCCTGGTATAGGGCATGTTTAGGTTCTTAAATGCTTTTGGTTTCATGAACATCTTTGAGTGGTTTCCCGGAGGACGAGACCAAAGTACAAGTAGTTGCTTTCTAAATGAATGGAGCGTGTCTCTGCGAGTCGGCGGTGTCTCTTATAGACAGTCAAAGTGAGGCCCATTGTGCCGTTCAGAGATAGAGCGTCCCACCGTGAAAACCCAACACAGCATGGGATTAAAGAACTGATAGCTCGCCGTCCGCTGCTGTGCCTTCATCTCTGCCGTACTTCCACTCCGACCAAGTGCATTTTCAGACCATGGAATGACAAGACGGGACACAAATTACAGTATTTTTTTATTTGGAGCTCTCTTTGTCTCTTGCCACTCAATTGACCTTAGTCAGGGTAATTTTTGACTGGAATGAAAACGAGGCCATGAGGGACTGAAGTACAGTGCGTTCAGCTGATGAAACGTCTTTCAAAAAAATTGTTATACAGTGCATGCCATTGTAAAGATCTCACTGTCTGGGGTGGTTACAACCTTTCTAAAGTAACTTTATCATAGCAGTGTCTTTATTCTCTTTAGTCCGTTGTGCACTTTGTGAGGCCACAGCTGGCATTTAATGGGCATCTCCTGATCCGTTCGTTTCCTCTGCGTCAATGAACCGCTGCAGTTCGGCCAAACATGATAAAAACAGTCCTCTGCTGCTCAAGCACTGTATTTATTTCCGGAAATTCAGCGTCTTTGATGGCTGTCTGTTCCAGTCAGAGCTGGAGTGACTCCTGTAGCTGTTTGTTTGTTTTGGTGCACATGGAGCCTCATGGAAAGACTAATCGTACCCACTGGTTTTTGGATCATTGCAGATACGTAGTCGATCGAAAACATCTGTTTATCTCTGGATCAGATTTAATTTTGTGCTGTCGGAGAGGATGAGATATGAACTATGTTGTCATGCAGATAAGAGAAGCAGAACCTCTGTTTGTGTGCACCAGGGTTATAGAAAGCTGAAACTAAATCAATAAAGTTGCTTGAACTAAATAATTTATAAATAATAGAATTTGTCATTTATAAATAATATTTATTCTACTATATATTTACTATATATATATATATATATATATATATATATATATATATATATGTGTGTGTGTGTGTGTGTGTGTAATAAACATTTATTAATTCAATAAATATTTATATATATATATATATATATAATTAAAAATAAAAATATTAATAAAAATAAATAAAGGCTATATATAGATGTTTTAAAAAGAATAAAACTTTAACTTCAGTGACAACAGAAAATCTAAAAATTAATACTAATTCGAAATATTAATAAAAACCATTTTAATAAAACTATATTAGTCAAGCACTAAAATAACACTGATGTAAAGGGATCAGAGATATATATATATATATAAATTAACTGGAAACATTTGAACTTGCCATAAAATGGTTTCCTTTTGTGACATTTGTGCAGGTTGGTTGAAGGCAAAGTCTAAAATTAACTTTTTAACACATTCTAATGCTGTGTGAATTTTATACATATTTATAAGTGAATTATTTCCTCACATTTGGCACTTGGCGAGTGATAATTTTGTCAAAGCCGGCCTGATGACATCCTGTGATTTCTTTTCCGCTTGTGTCTAATTGAAGTGGGTTTTTTTTCAGGTTGTTCTGGGAAATCACAGACATTGACCTTGGATTGATTTCCATTAACATCAGTTTATCATTCGTACAATATTTATTCAGCTTTTTTGGTCAATAAATAGACTCAAAAATACTCTTGACCTGCTAATGTAGGCATTTTCTGTGATCTTTTAATTATAAACCACCTCTCAGGGCTCATTAAAAACAGTTTCAAAAGCGGAAAAATATATGTTCAAATTCTCCCTTTAGATATTAACTTGATCATTTCATATACAATGCAAATACATATAATATTTTTGTAATGGTACTTTTTCCTTAACTTCTTTTACACTTTATGATGAAAATATAAGTTTGCTACAGTGTTTCTAGGATGGTTTTAATGGATGGTTGCTAGAGTGTTTTCGATAATCACCCTTTCAATAGGCTTTTAGATTTTCATTTTTAAATTGTGCTATTTATGAAAATGACACACATTTATCATTTTCCCTGATGCAAAAAAAAAAGAACCCATTGTTTTCAAAAGCAAGTCACATTATTGTAATGATTTTAATTTAAATCAGAAAGCAGCATATTTTAATAGTGATACAACATCTACAACACGAGGGTGTGTGTGTACGTTTAGGTCCATATAGGACTATATTTGGACACAGGCACACATTTTATTATATTAGCTGTTGACCAAAACATATTCAAGCTACAGATATATAATGTATAATATGGTATAATTAAAGTGCACAATCTGAACTTTAATTTGATGGAATTCACATCAAAATTGGAAGAAATGTTTAGGAATTACAGCTCTTTAATGTGTTGACTCAAAAGCTGTTTCATGGACAGATGTGGGTCATTCTTGCATTATTCCTACATCATTTATGCAGGTAAAAGATCTGGAGTTAATTGCCATTTTCATTTGGAAGCTGTTGCTGTGAACCAACATCATGCAGTCAAAGGATCTCTCCATACAAGTGAAACAGATGATTGTTAGGCTTCAGAAACCAAACAAATCCATCAGCGAGGTAGCAGGAACATCAGGAGCGGCCAAATCAACAGTTTGGTACATTCTGAGAAAAAAAGAACGCACTGGTGAGCTCAACAACATGAAAAGACCTGGACGTCCATCCACGGAGGACAACAGTGCTGGATGATCAGAGAATCCTCTCCATGGTAAAGAAAAACCCTTTCACAACATCCAGCCGAGAGAAGAAACACTCTTCAGGAGGCAGACGTGTCACTGTCAAAGTCTACAATCAAGAGAAGACTTCACCAGAGCAAACACAGAGACTTCACCGCAAGCTGCAAACAAGGCCAGATTAGACTTTGACAAAAAAACATCTGAAAAAGCCGGAGCACTTCTGGAAAAGCATTCTTTGGACGACTGAAATTAAGATCAACCTATACCAGAATGACCGGAAGAAAAAAAGTATGTAAAAGGCCTGGAAGAGGTCATGATCCAAAGCACACAACATCGTCTGTGTGCACAATCAACAACCTGATCAACTCTATGTGAAGGAGATGTGTTGCACTGTGTGAGGCAAATGGTGGTCACACCAGATACAGACTGGTTTTCAGACACCCCCGTACAGTAAAACTGCAAATTCTAGGGTGGCCTTTTATTGTGGCACACCAGTGCAATAATCATGCTCTCTAAACATAATATATATGTATATGTGATGTGCGGGTTGATCCAAAATGAGCAGTTGCCCGCGGTTACGAGTCATCCAAAAATATTTTTAATGAGATTCGGGTCAAGGTCGGTCGGGTCCTTTGAAATAAAAATGCCAATTAAACATTTTTTTCTTTTATACAGTACTAGACACATTTTTGAAATACATAGGCCTACACTTTATTGGCTGAATAACTGGCATGAAGATGACGCACAAGCTCAGTCTGCACGTAGAGATGGAGGCGGCAAAGAATACTGCATGGGGAGCAACGTCGCTGTTTTTGGTAAAGCATGATTTTGACGACTTCATTAAGTTTTGTTTTATAGAAAACTATTTTTAAAAGATTTTCGTTTTGTATAAATTGTATCTTAATTTTGATCAATGTTTTATCAATCAGTTGCCTGTATTTAATAAATAAGAAGCAAATATATAGCCTAGCAGACAATGTAATAAGGCGCCGGCACGATCACTTGCATTGCATGTGAACTAAATTTAGCGTGTGCCTCACAGATTTGAGAAATATAGGCTATATATTACAGAAAGCTTGAAATGTCTTCTTTTAAACGAAAATATTCAAACGAAAATAAATGGGCTACTCTCTGATGATGTAATCCATATGAAATGTGCATTTCTCTCTGGCGTTCATGGCGAGTCTGCATCGTCAACTTCATCTTTGCAGCGACACAGAAAACACCAGTTTATTACTAAACAATAAAATGACTCCTTGCATATTTTCGAACCAGCAGGCCATTCTGGGTTGAGCGAGCGGATCGGGATATTCAGAAATGCGCTCTCCGCTCACAAGCTCTGATCGGAACAAACCCGAGCCTCACTGTCTGCTGACCTTGCAGAAACATACAAACAGACATAGCCAGACTAGACTATTTTAGTACAAATTATGAGCTTACTGACGATTTTGTATAATTCTTGCCAAAATTATAATACGTTTTTTTTTTTGTCTAGTTAGTTTTGCCTACGTTCCTATGGCCCAATGACGCTACGATAAGCATTTGCTGCTTTTTAAAAATGCGGGTCAGGAAGCAGGTCGGGTACAATATTTATATATATATTTATACTACGGGCCATTGAATGCTTGAATCTGATTGGCTGACGAACGTTCTGAGGTGTGCAATTATTTTCTGGAAAACGCATGCCGAACATAGTTCCTGACAGCTTTCTTGACCGCATTACAGTTACTTATCACATTCATTCATAACTGCATTAGAATGCTATCAACGGCTCAAGCCTCCGTTACCAACTTTAAAATGACGTTTTGGTACTAGCAAAAGAGGCATTGGATGAGAAGCGGAAGAAATAATCCTATTCACAATAGAGATTTAGGTACAAAAACCGGACGAATCCCTTTAAATATATCATCTGATCGATGTCTTGAGATGTGGTAACCTTAGTATAAGCGGAATAATTGACTCCAGGATTCAATTATTCCTTACATACATATATATATACAGTATATATACAGTATATATATATATATATATATATATATATATATATACAGTACACAGTATAACCTGCTGTATTATTCATTAAATAACATTACACTAATGATAATATTGGCTCCACTGTCTTTAGACACTAAAAGATGCATAACCATATTCCTCTACAACCTGCTGTATTATTCTGAAGGGGCAAAGGCGTTTATCACAATCAATCTGGCAAAGAGATCTGACAAGATCAATGGGTCTCGTGTGTTTTGGCTGGTTTTCAAACTCGCAGCTGGACCGTACATCAGCCGTCTACCTCTCAGATGAGGGAAAGTGATTAGACCGCAGCGTTGGCCATGTATTTTAAGGAAAAACATAATGGATGGAGATGGGAAGACATTGATCAGCAGCTCCCTCCGGCAGATTTACGCCCTTTACAGCAGAGCAGAGCGCCGCTCAAAGAGAGAGCAGACGTAACCTTGACACGGGAGCCGCTCCAGAGCTGGATGGATTATATATAGAAAGGTCTGTGACTGGCCATGTGTGTGTATGTGTGTGCTTTTGGCCCGGCGTGACTCTCTAATCCCGTCTCTCACTGATGGATGGATGGCGATCTGCTCCAGTAAAGATGTCAGTCGCCCCTCAGGTCGCCCGCCCTCAATACCCAGCAAACGATGATAGGGATGTGCACAAATACATCTCTTCAAAACCGAGTTGTCTTGAGAAATCCTCGTGTTATTGGTTCACGTGGCGATGCTACAGGTTTTAGAGCATTTTCTCCATGTTTTGGTCCTCTCCGTGCTGAATGTGCCCTGCTTTTACCAAGACAAATGGAAAGTCCATCTGTATTTTGGCTCTCTTGTTCACTGAAGTGCTCAAGAAATGAGTTTGTTAACAGGAGTTCCTGTGTTGTAACCTTGGCCCAGTTTATCACTGTTACCTGACTGACATGTTCAAACTTGCTATAGTGCAGTCACTACAGTTAGAGGTCACATTTAAAGTGCATCTAACTGTGATTCAACATGAAATCAGTTTTTACTGTGCTTACTTTCTTAAAGGTCACCACTGAAACATGTTTGTGATTAACTGCACACGCTCATATTGTTCCAAAATCGTAATGCATTTTCTTTTGTGAGACCAGTGTTATTGCTAAACTAAAACTAAAGTCAAATCTTTAATTGAAAATCTGAAATAAAATAAAGTATATTATTATTTGAAAACCTAAATATGTATTTGTTAATTAATTTATTTTATTTTATTTTATGCAGTATCATAGCAGTAAATGTTGTATCTCTTTTAAAATATGCTGATTAATATATAAAAAATCAATCCATAAACAAAAAATCATGCAATATATATATATATATATATATATATATAATTACAAATTACAAATTAACAGAGATGAGCTAATAGCTAATTAGAAATATAAAAAAAAAAATGACAAAAGTAAAAAAAATTAACTAAATAAAAAATTTAACATTAAAATACTATTAAAGCTTAAAATATAAAGACAATGTTGATTCAAAATATTATTAAAAACTTTTAATAATCGTACATAATCCTAAAATAACAATTAGTAGAAAACAAAGGAAGATATTTTGAAAAATGTAAAGTCACTGGGGTGTTTGGAACACAGCATTCTTCAGTATATTTCCTTTTGTGTTCTACAGAAATTCTTAATTTATGGGTGAGCTATCACTTTAAGAAAGTTAGTCTTCTACTGAATAATTAGTGATTAGAGAAGAATGGAATATCCATAGTCCTGCAATAAATGTACATGTTCATCCAAGGTGCCTTAAAGGGTTTGGCATGATTTATGTGAAAAAAAAAAAAATTTATATATATACTTCTAGAAGAGCAACCTTTGTTTGTCCATGTAAGTGCATAGACAGTGTGTGTGTATGTGTGTGTGTGTGAGAGAGAGAGAGAGAGAGAGAGAGAGAGAGAGGGGTGTTAATGGGGGGGGGGGTGAGTGAGTGAGTGAGTGAGTGAGTGAGTGTGTGTGTGTGTGTGTGTGTGTGTGTGTGTGTGTGTGTTGGGATATGTGGTTTACACGGACAACACGCCGGACATTTCACCTGGGCTCCAGGGACCTAAGGGTAATACGGGGACTATGCCAAGGTCCTCGTAAATCAAAGAGTGTAACTGCATTTGTTAGTGTCTGAACAACATAAATTCTCTTTTTCTTTGAAAGTCCTCATTTACCACTTGACCTGATTTTGAGTGTATCCCAGTGTATAGAACAGCGACCCCACAGCTGGGTTATATATTGCAGTTTCATACACATTTCTGATACACACGGGGCATTTTGGCGGGCCGTCTTGTGATTGGCTGGTTTGCGCACGTGGGCGGTAACAAACGGAAGTCGACGGGAAGCTCCGCCCACAGCACATGGCCCAGCTGTCGCTAATTAAATGCCTAATGGACCACACCTCAGAAGTGTCAGCTCGACGTCGTTGGATTTACTGGATTAAATACATACAGGTAATAATTATATTTATAAATATAGTTGCATTTTTGCATGAAGTGTTTCTTATTTGCAAGAAATTGTAACTTGTGACTTAAAATTACTGTAAAATGCTATATATTTACCACAATGTTAGCTGAGCTAGCTTGAGTGGCTATCAACATGTCCTGCTCATTAAGCCTCAGGCTAAAGAGATGAGGATAGAAGTAACATTGCCAGCAGGTCAAATGTGTTAGTTTTGTTTTAAAATGAAAGCTAGCTAGGTTAAGTTGAGCTGTGGCTTCCGCATGGCTTAATGAGCAGGGCGAAGCTACGTGGCCTGCTCGTTAAGCCTCGTTTAGCACGTGAAGTGGATGCCTGCAGAGAGGAGAGGAGAGGAGGACTAGAAAGCAGCTAGTTGACAACTCTTTTTTTTTTTTTTTGAATTGGAACAATAAAAGACCTAAGAGGATGTATTGATATCATCTTTGGTTTTCCTGGTCTGTAAGTAACTCAATAAGTTGATTAACAAGCTGTAACTGCCTCTCTGTATCCACTTGTAGCTTTTGTAATGGCTAGAGTCTGGACCTTTACTACAGACATTGTGTTTGTTTTATATAATTAAATATTTTCTTAGTAGCCCAACATTATTGTATTTTTATGAAGTTGAAGTGACACAGGAAGGCTGTGATATCATTAATATGAGTACTTTCAGGCCATTAAATAAATGTAATGTGTTTATGATGTTCTGTTAGTGTACTAAACCTGTAAGATAAATGAATTGGTACCATAGTAACCAACCACAATGATCAATATACAAAACATGAGGGGCAACAGACCTGACAGGTATCTTGTGCAGTGTGTAGAGTGTTATTTAAAAAAAAAAAAAAAAGTTTAAAACAGTGTTTACTGTTAATATAGACCTTTACCCTGTTCATTTAGTTAGTTGAGGAGTACAGAGGCAGTAGTATAAGCACCATAGCAACCAGCACATGCTTACTGAGCCTCCTGCAATGTCTGGGTTTAGACTACTTTCCAAAGATATGACTATGTTGAATCTAGTAAACTTGTAGAGGGGATGGGACTGCCTTTTCTCTTGTAGTTTTACTTACTTTTGACCAGTCAGTTGCATGTTAATTATTTGAATAATTCTAAAACAGATCTAATGCCAAAAGCATCACAGTGATAACATTTCATGTCCTGGTTCTTTTTAATGTCATAATAATCTGTAATTCATATTGACCAAAGAAACCAAATTTAAAAGGACTTTGAACCCAAAAACACACTGTGAGTCCCATTACTGTCACATGAAGAAAGAGGAAAAGTAGAGAGTATGATATAAAGAGAAGAGAATCTGACAGAATATGTAGGCTATCAATTTAAGATTTTATCCTGGAAAACTATACACAACTGCTCTTAGTTAAAACTTTTTTTCTTGCTACCTGTCTGTTATTTTTGGATGATAACACTGAGCAATATGGTCTATTAAGCCTACTAGAGATTCACTCGATTTGGTTTTTGATTAGATAAATTATCTTATGTGGTCAGTGACTTTATACAATCAGAAAACAAAATCAGTTGGAGGAAGGATGAAGTTTAGTCTGAATGTGGTCCAGCACAGCTGGAGATTAAAGCTGTCATCCTCCTGTTATGTAGTACAGACTCCCACCAGCCTGTTACTTTGTGCAAAATATGCTGTTACACTTTTCAATGTATGCTTAAAAGAATCAATAAAATATGCATGGTCCAGTTATGAGCACATAATTTGGCTTCTGGCCAGATACATAACTATGTACATTACTAATTTACCCAGACTTTTGTTTTCTGATCATGCTTGTCCCAGTGAACATTGTAATCCTGACAATAACTTTTTGTAATTTAGGCTGTGGCACCTGTAAAGAGTAAACATGAAGCGGCGTAGACGCATTAATCCAAAGGATGATGCAAGATTTTATATTACTGCTGAAAGTGACAAAGTGGGACTTGACATCAAGTACATCAATGCTGAAAAGGGTAAGTTGAATCTTCTGATTGTTTAATCATGATTCGACTTTAATACATATTATTTTTGCCACTTATTGTTGTTTTGTCTTTGATGAATTAGGTCGCGGCATCTTCGCCTCTGTTCCATTTGAAAAAGGAGACTTTCTGTTGGAATACAGAGGTGATCTAATAAGCAAGCAAGAATGTGAGAGGAGACAGAGAATTTACCATGACCTCCTTAAAGTGTTTATGTTCGAGTTCCATTTTAATGGAAAACTGTGGTGGTACGTATGTCACTGGTTAATCTAATCAGAATTATGACTCTTTTTCTCTTTTCTCACATCAGGTTAATTTACATTGCATTAGTATAAAAACTGATTGTTTTGAAAATGTTACTTGTGTTTTTGTAGTGTTGATGCAGCAACAGAAAATTCGTCACTAGGCAGACTTGTGAATGATGACCATATTAATCCCAATGCCAAGATAAGGTACCTCACTGTGCAAGGGAAGCCCCATCTCTGTTTGTTTGCAGTTCGAGACATAAGTCCAGGAGAGGAGATCACCTATAATTATGGTGACTCAGACTGGCCATGGAGATGCAAGGTGGGCAAAATTTGACTTTGTGAAATTGATAGTTCTCATATAAGAAATACTTTAACCATAGAACATTTCACATACCAAAATACTGTACATTTTCCATCTAGCTTCAAGTGGAACATGATTTTTATAGCTTTTGTTAGCAGTTTGTTAGCACCACCTAACCAGCACACCATAGATGATACTGACCATTACAGACTGGTAGAACAAAAACAATGAAGTCATCAAATGCTGTGTTCATCAGAGTGTAGTTTTCATAGTCCACGGTCTACAATATATATATTTATTTTCCTTTTTACAGGGCCTTGATGATGAAATGGCTCCAAAGATGTGTGGTACCACAAATCCCCCATCCACAACTGATGACACTGAAGAGGTATATCTTCACAAAAGATAGATTTTTATTAATATCTTGCTCTGATTGTTAATATCAAAGAAATGTTCAGTGAGTTTTAAAGCAAGGTTTTCCTCTGTCTTTGTCAACAGTAGAATGGTTTCTTTTTTTACTCAGATGTCAAATGTCCTCTCTAGTGTCACGCTCCCTGGACTTTCTCTTTATTGTCCTTTGTCTCTGTTTCATCTTCTACAGCTGACCACTGAGAGCAAGTGCACCCATACAGCCGTCAGCCACCCGAATCAGACTAGTCCAGAGCTCAGCCCATGCACCAAGGTTGGAGAGGTAAATTAAATCTCATGTACAACTTATTTGTGGCAAAATGTTAAATCTACCAACCTATTTCAATATGTGTGTGTGTGTAGTCGCCTGAGTAGAACATGCTTTATGTGGACAGGCGCCTGAGTAGAACGTGCTTTATGTGGACAATGGAATGGAAGGACATTTGTCTAAACGTGCCTTTTCAAGCTTCAGTCAGTATAATATCTGAGTGTATGTGTATCAAACCCTGAACCCCACCCAAACATGACTTGGGAGGTCCATACAGTTTAGAGGGTCCCGTCCCCAGAGGCATCACTTTGGTTTTTAAGACTGCCTGCATTGGATCTTTATGTTGGTTTAATGTGAATGCTAAGTTGTTTGGTTACATGTAATGGAAAGGCACCCTATTAGTTATACTGGGCTCCAATAAGTCAGCTTCTGGCACTGAGGCTAACCACAAATTCTCCATCTACAATTTAAAAATATGAAGAAGGTATATCTTCATATAGGATATGCAAAAACTCAGATAACATCTACAAGGGCTAAGTAATTTCTGCACAAACCTTCAATTTCAATCTCATCCAGTGACTTCCCCTGCATGCTGGAAAGGTTTCCTTTCTCCATTGACAAAAGGAGTTTGGAAATCTTAGCCAGTTGTGTTGTGGGAACTGGTAATCTGTAGAAGTCGTGGTGAACACGAATGTGTTCATCAGAGTGTAGTTTTCATAGTCCACGGTCTACAATATATATATTTTTTTTCCTTTTTACAGGGCCTTGATGATGAAACGGCTCCAAAGATGTGTGGTACCACAAATCCCCCATCCACAACTGATGATACTGAAGAGGTATATCTTCACAAAAGATAGATTTTTATTAATATCTTGCTCTGATTGTTAATATCGAAGAAGTTGTCTGTGAGTTTTAAAGCAAGGTTTTCCTCTGTCTTTGTCAACAGTAGAATGGTTTATTTTTTTATTCAGATGTCAAATGTCCTCTCTAGTGTCACGCTCCCTGGACTTTCTCTTTATTGTCCTTTGTCTCTGTTTCATCTTCTACAGCTGACCACTGAGAGCAAGTGCACCCATACAGCCGTCAGCCACCCGAATCAGACTAGTCCAGAGCTCAGCCCATGCACCAAGGTTGGAGAGGTAAATTAAATCTCATGTACAACTTATTTGTGGCAAAATGTTAAATCTGCCAACCTATTTCAATATTTGTGTGTGTGTGTAGTCGCCTGAGTAGAACATGCTTTATGTGGACAATGGAATGGAAGGACATTTGTCTAAACGTGCCTTTCCAAGCTTCAGTCAGTATAATATCTGAGTGTATGTGTATCAAACACTGAACCCCACCCAAACATGACTTGGGAGGTCCATACAGTTTAGAGGGTCCCGTCCCCAGAGGCATCACTTTGGTTTTTAAGACTGCCTGCATTGGATCTGTATGTTGGTTTAATGTGAATGCTAAGTTGTTTGGTTACATGTAATGGATAGGCACCCTATTAGTTATACTGGGCTCCAATAAGTCAGCTTCTGGCACTGAGGCTAACCACAAATTCTCCATCTACAATTTAAAAATATGAAGAAGGTATATCTTCATATAGGATATGCAAAAACTCAGATAACATCTACAAGGGCTAAGTCATTTCTGCACAAACCTTCAATTTCAATCTCATCCAGTGACTTCCCCTGCATGCTGGAAAGGTTTCCTTTCTCCATTGACAAAAGGAATTTGGAAATCTTAGCCAGTTGTGTTGTGGGAACTGGTAATCTGTAGAAGTCGTGGTGAACACGAATGTGTTCATCAGAGTGTAGTTTTCATAGTCCACGGTCTACAATATATTTTTTTTTCCTTTTTACAGGGCCTTGATGATGAAATGGCCCCAAAGATGTGTGGTACCACAAATCCCCCATCCACAACTGATGATACTGAAGAGGTATATCTTCACAAAAGATAGATTTTTATTAATATCTTGCTCTGATTGTTAATATCGAAGAAGTTGTCAGTGAGTTTTAAAGCAAGGTTTTCCTCTGTCTTTGTCAACAGTAGAATGGTTTCTTTTTTTACTCAGATGTCAAATGTCCTCTCTAGTGTCACGCTCCCTGGACTTTCTCTTTATTGTCCTTTGTCTCTGTTTCATCTTCTACAGCTGACCACTGAGAGCAAGTGCACCCATACAGCCGTCAGCCACCCGAATCAGACTAGTCCAGAGCTCAGCCCATGCACCAAGGTTGGAGAGGTAAATTAAATCTCATGTACAACTTATTTGTGGCAAAATGTTAAATCTGCCAAACTATTTCAATATGTCTGTGTGTGTGTGTGTGTGTAGTCGCCTGAGTAGAACATGCTTTATGTGGACAGGCGCCTGAGTAGAACGTGCTTTATGTGGACAATGGAATGGAAGGACATTTGTCTAAACGTGCCTTTTCAAGCTTCAGTCAGTATAATATCTGAGTGTATGTGTATCAAACACTGAACCCCACCCAAACATGACTTGGGAGGTCCATACAGTTTAGAGGGTCCCGTCCCCAGAGGCATCACTTTGGTTTTTAAGACTGCCTGCATTGGATCTTTATGTTGGTTTAATGTGAATGCTAAGTTGTTTGGTTACATGTAATGGATAGGCACCCTATTAGTTATACTGGGCTCCAATAAGTCAGCTTCTGGCACTGAGGCTAACCACAAATTCTCCATCTACAATTTAAAAATATGAAGAAGGTATATCTTCATATAGGATATGCAAAAACTCAGATAACATCTACAAGGGCTAAGTCATTTCTGCACAAACCTTCAATTTCAATCTCATCCAGTGACTTCCCCTGCATGCTGGAAAGGTTTCCTTTCTCCATTGACAAAAGGAGTTTGGAAATCTTAGCCAGTTGTGTTGTGGGAACTGGTAATCTGTAGAAGTCGTGGTGAACACGAATGTGTTCATCAGAGTGTAGTTTTCATAGTCCACGGTCTACAATATATATTTTTTTTTTTCCTTTTTACAGGGCCTTGATGATGAAACGGCTCCAAAGATGTGTGGTACCACAAATCCCCCATCCACAACTGATGATACTGAAGAGGTATATCTTCACAAAAGATAGATTTTTATTAATATCTTGCTCTGATTGTTAATATCGAAGAAGTTGTCTGTGAGTTTTAAAGCAAGGTTTTCCTCTGTCTTTGTCAACAGTAGAATGGTTTATTTTTTTACTCAGATGTCAAATGTCCTCTCTAGTGTCACGCTCCCTGGACTTTCTCTTTATTGTCCTTTGTCTCTGTTTCATCTTCTACAGCTGACCACTGAGAGCAAGTGCACCCATACAGCCGTCAGCCACCCGAATCAGACTAGTCCAGAGCTCAGCCCATGCACCAAGGTTGGAGAGGTAAATTAAATCTCATGTACAACTTATTTGTGGCAAAATGTTAAATCTGCCAACCTATTCAGGGCTCCAGACTGCGACCAAATGGTCGCATTTTGCGACCAAAATTTAAGAGTGTGCGACTGAATTTTACATCCAGTCGCACATGTGCGACCAGTCTTTTTTTTTTTTTCACGTTAAACGTGGAAGCGGCGCGTCAATGAATCCGGAATGTGTGGTAGGCCAATGAGTGTGAGAAGAATAGGGAATGGCCACTGTAACTGGCTAATGTGTGGAGGGGGAGGGTCCTAGAGATAATCGAGCGCGCGCGTAAACGTCCGTGGGAAGGAGACGGAGACAAATATCAATATCACAGACAGACACAGTCGGATGATGATTCAGAGTCAGAGGTTTTATTAGGTGATAAAGACCCGAACCCACCATTTTCGGGAAGACTGGCTAAGAGAATTCAGCTGGTTGAGGTACTGTAAGGAGATGAACTCCATGAGTTGCGAATGTTGCAGTCGCTACCCCAGAACTGCGGGGAAAACTAAGTTTGCAGACAGTGCAGGCACTTCGCAGTTTAAACACAATACGCTAGTTAGACACAATCTCAGCCTCAAGCATAGAGTATGCCGTGACATGTTAATAAATCAAAACAAAATGAAAGTGGAAAAAAACTGCGCGACTCATTCTGCTTCACTGCCGTTTAATAGTTCGAACCAATAATAGACCGTGCAGAGCTTCTCTCGCCAGTCACGGGCCGATCTCGATCACGCGACACCGTTACATCGTGGAGATCCAGTGAAGAAATCCATTGAGTTCGCGACTGAATTAATAACATTGCTGCGAGATCCAGTCAGAAACATTCAGATTTTACGCAGAATTCTCTGTTATAAACCATATTAGATCAAACAGCGCTGACATGGAAACCAGGAGAAACATGTGCCATGAACGAACAAGTAATAGAAGGCTTTAGGTCCACAAATCAGCAACATTCATCACTTTGAATTTAATGTAGTAATACTAACTGTAACTATGGTATATTGTGGTTATAACATAGCCTACACATCTTTTTCCAGCACTTTAAAGCTATAATATCATATTTAAATGTTATTTTTAATGTGTTGACCAAAACATTTTTGTTCATCCTTTAAAGATTGTCCATATTTATAAAACTAAAAGTTTCAAGAAGTAGGAAAACTCACACTTATTAAAAAAAAAACAAGAAAAAACACCCAAGATTAAATTACCATTGTAAACATAGCTGCAGAGGTCGCTTATTGGCTATTTTCACTCCCTAATATCTATTTTGTCACTCATTTTGCTTTTGAATTAATATTAAGACATTATGAATGATAATAAGTAAAGTTAACTTGATCTATACACCTCAAATTTAGCTCAGTGCTTTGTCATCCCACACTGCTACCAAATACTTTCAGTAATACAGTTATTTTGGGGGAAACTGTGAATAATTGCATTGTAAGGCAATATAAGGTGTGCTCCTAAATTTTCTGCTTGCGCTCCTAAAATTTTAAGTCAGGGGCTACAGCGCTCCTAATAAAAAAAGTTAGTCTGGAGCCCTGCTATTTCAATATCTGTGTGTGTGTGTGTGTGTAGTCGCCTGAGTAGAACATGCTTTATGTGGACAGGCGCCTGAGTAGAACGTGCTTTATGTGGACAATGGAATGGAAGGACATTTGTCTAAACGTGCCTTTTCAAGCTTCAGTCAGTATAATATCTGAGTGTATGTGTATCAAACACTGAACCCCACCCAAACATGACTTGGGAGGTCCATACAGTTTAGAGGGTCCCGTCCCCAGAGGCATCACTTTGGTTTTTAAGACTGCCTGCATTGGATCTTTATGTTGGTTTACTGTGAATGCTAAGTTGTTTGGTTACATGTAATGGAAAGGCACCCTATTAGTTATACTGGGCTACAAGAAGTCAGCTCCTGGCACTGAGGCTAACCGCAAATTCTCCATCTACAATTTGTATATCTTCATATAGGATATGCTTTAAATAAGCTGCATATAAATAAGATACACTATAAATAACAAAATACAATGCAATAAAAGGGTAATCATATGTATGAGGTAAATTAAATGTCACATTGGTATTGGATTTAAAATGATTGGATATCAACATGTAAATATGAAATCTTTCTGTCCAAACTATGTGACATAAATAAATACTACAATAAAAATTTTTGCCAACAGTGTCAAAAACACCGCCTTGTGTGCGCAACAGTATCCTCCTTGGACAAGTGTGTTCGTTGTGTGGGACCCGTATCTTCCTTCAAGTGGCTTGGCTATCAATGCACAGGTTAGATATTTAGTGAATTAGTATAGAATGTAATGTGTTGTGCTCTAACCACTTAAATAGACCTGTAGTGTTAACATTATTTTAATCTAATGTGTTCCAGTTTGTTCAGGGGTCTGGCATAAATCCTGCCTCAAGCTAATTAAAAGAGATGACTTTAACAGCACAGCACAGGTGAGTATCTACTAAGTGAGAGTTGAACTTGAACTGTCTATAAGATTCAATCAACATGTAAAATAATTTGCTTTCTCACCAATTCAGGCGCAGCAGTCTCCTAAGGCTTCTGAGGATGAACTGCTGTCAGATCAGGACAAAATTCCACATCCAGAATTGGACCAAATATCATCTGATGATGCTGAGGACATGTCTGACAAGGAATACATACCTGATTCGGAGTCAGAATATGAAGATAAATATGATTCCGATGCCAGCATACCCTTAATGACAAGTCAGGCAAGAGCTGCACATATTCAAGTAAAACCAGTAGTACCTGATGTTGGAACATCTTTTGGGTCAGACACAGGCACCCCAGTTGTGCCCAGTATATCAAAATGTTGGCCACCCCTTAAAAATAAGATGATTCCAAATGCTGATGACAAATCTAATTCAGCAAATTCTGTCAAAGACTCATCAAAGGAAAAGTTAGGGGATGAAGCTGTGACTCATGAACAAGAATTACCACATCTGATTATGAGTAAAAAAAATTACTGTTATGTTTGTGGTAAGCCACAAAGCAAAATTTCCCGCCACTTGAAAACACACAAGACGCATACTGAAATTGTCCAAGCATTTTCCCTTCCTGAGGACTCAAAAGAGCGCAAGATATTATTAGAAAAAAATGAGGAATAAGGGAAATTTTAAACATAACATTGCAGTTTTGCAAGATGGAACAGGATCACTGAAAGTGAAGAGAAAGCCAAAAGCTAAAGCACTGGCAGGAAAGTTCATCCACTGCATGTATTGTCAAGGGATGTACATACGCAAGGAGCTTTGGAGACATGTCCGCAGATGCCCCTTTAAGCCAGAAAACGAAGATTTGGGTGAGACACCTGGGAGAAGTCACTCTACAACAAACATGGACAAGACCCTACAAAATATGAATACATTCGACAAAAGCTCCGTGAAGTGGGGCGTTTGTTGTTATGCCTGCGTACAGAATTCTCAGTACATAACCTAGAGGACACTGTTAAACCTGCTAACTTCCAGAGAGTTGTGCAAGCCGTAAAGAAAGTTTCAGGTTTTGATGAACAAAAACACTCGTACCAGAAACCAAGCCTTGCGCTGAAACTGGGGCATACACTGAAGAAAATCGCGGACATTATTCATTGTAGGGCACTCATGGCAGAAGATGAAGAACTGATCAGGCACACTGACATATTCAAGAAGTTGTACACCTCCAGGTGGTCTGAGTTGGTGTCTCACAGTGCCCTGAACACACTGAGTGATGCCAAATACAATAAACCATCAACATTGCCCTTCACTGAAGATGTTCAGATCCTTCATCAGTACCTAGAGAAATCTGCAGAAAGTGCCTTCTGCAGCTTGAAGGAAGAGGCCACCACTCAGAACTATGCTCAACTTGCAAAACTCATACTTGCACAAATCATTGTCTTCAATCGAAGACGTGCTGGGGAAGTTTCGAAAATGCGTCTCAAAAGTTTTCATGAAAGGGACAACACAAAGCTCCATGAAGATGTTGCACTGGGGTTGTCGAAGACTGAACAGAAGCTTTGTAACTATTTCAGCCGAATTGAAATCATGGGGAAAAGGGGCAGAAAGGTTGCCGTTCTGCTCACACCAAGTGTGGTGGATGCTTTGTCACTACTTGCCAGTAGAAGAACTGAATGTGGCGTTTGTGCCACAAATGTCTTCCTGTTTGCAAGACCAACGTCAATGAGCCACTACAGAGGCCAGGACTGTTTGCGTGTTCATGCAAGCCAGTGTGGAGCAAAGCACCCTGAGTACCTTAGGTCAACGCAACTCAGGAAACATGTTGCCACACTCTCACAAGTCCTTAATTTAAAACACAATGAACTTGATCAGGTTGCAGATTTCCTGGGTCACGACATTCGTGTTCACCGCGACTTCTACAGATTACCAGTTCCCACAACACAACTGGCTAAGATTTCCAAACTCCTTTTGTCAATGGAGAAAGGAAACCTTTCGAGCATGCAGGGGAAGTCACTGGATGAGATTGAAATTGAAGGTTTGTACAGACATTAGCCCTTGTAGATATTATCTGAGTTTTTGTTTTTTCCTTTGAATGTTAATTTATAAACGTCTAGACTTGGCGTCATCAGCATCCCTTTCCAAGAAAAAAAATCACCTTTCATGTCCAAATATGAGTCGAGGACTACTATTCAGAAATATAAACTTAAGTCTACAGTATGGCTGGACAGTAATTCAAAATTGCTTGTGTAGGTGCAGTCGATTTGTTAAATATTAACCTAAAATCATATTGTGTAATAATTTATCTTATGTGCTCATGGACCACATTAAACATAAACGCAGGTATAATAGCTCAAAACTACTCAAGTAAAAATAGTTACTTTGCAAAAAGTGGCAAATACAAAACCAAGTACTATCTTTTCCCTTGGTCTTTTTATTTGATGTGGCTATTTCAACCACAGATTTTTATGTCCAGCTATTTATGAGAGTTTTACCAGAGCTGTAAACTATTTGAGTAAATGTAATTAGTAACTGTACTTGAGTATATTTTTGGCTACTTTGTAGTTGTATTGAGTATCAAAGATATTAGCTACTTTTACTCTACTTGACTACATTTTTGAAGAAGTAAATGTACTTTTTACTCCAATACATTTGTGATGAGTAATGCAATTACAAATTACATTTTGCATGGCACCTAACTTGCAGCAGTTTGTTTCTGCTATAAAGAAGTGATATTTCCATCTAAGTGGCATTGACTGAACTATATCTTGTGCATTTTGCCCTTACTCACCCAAACCTTTCAACAAGTCTACTTTGTGTGAATGCGAGGGCATTAGTAGGTGCTAAATCGCAGACGTTTAATTTAGGAGATGAGGTCATGACTGCAGCCAGTGATGAGTCCAAAACCAGCACATCCAGTGCAAGTAGACTTTGACTATTTAATTTTACTTAACATTATTTTATTTATCCACTATATTGACAAGGCCTTTTTGAAGGATATTGGTTTATGTGTGGCCTTTTTGTGCACTTGAGCTTAGCTGAGACTTGAGAGTTTGTAGACACTTAAATAGATGGTTCACCCAAAAATGACATTTCTGTCATCATTTACTCACCCTCAAGTTGTTCCAAACTTGTCTTTGTTCTGCTGTACTAGTCAATGGCTGGCAAGATCTGCTTGGTTACAAAAATATATAAAATGTCTATCTTTGTACACGTACAGCAGAACAAAGAAATGTATACAGGTTTGGAACAACTTGAGGTTGACTACATGAAGACAGAATTTTCATTTTTGGGTGAACAATCCCTTTAAGAGGCTGTTGTGTCGACCCTGATTTATTAGACTATTGAGGTGTTCAGATTTATTTAGATTTTAGAAAATAAACATGACTTCTCATTTTACAAATCAACTGTTTCTTATTTTCACCTGCATGTCTCAGGTGTCAAGGACTAGTGCATCTTAGAGCCTAAATTTAGTATAAGTAAAATGCTAAAGTACTGTTAAAATCACTTTTACTCGTATTGGTGACTTGTAACTTGTAATAGAGTAATTTATGCTGCAAGGTATCTGTCTTTTTACTCAAGTATGGTTTTCAGGTACTCTTTCCACCTCTGAGTTTTACTAATGCCATTTTCCAGATGAGATTGCGTTAAGTGATGCTGAAGACAGTGGGAGCGAATCTGATAACAGCAACACAGATCTCACCGCATCAGAGCTTGGAACTGTGGAGCCTATGGATATTGACTCTACAACCACAGAGCAAGACCATGACATGGGAGACTTTGGTATGTTAACTCAATTCATATTCACTGCTGATAAAATTTATTTTTTTCCTGTGACAAAAGTAACTTGTTAAATTGTTTTCAACAGGATCAGTTTCATTTGTGTCGTCCACAGTAAGTGAGAGTGTACCTCCCTCTGAAGGTAAGATTCAGATTCAAGAGGTTTATTGTCTATGCACAGAAGAAACACAGCGGTTTATACCCTACAATGAAATTCTTACTTTGCCCAACTCCCTTAAAGGGATACTTCACCATTTTTTTTCAGTTTTTTTACTTCAACTGTTATTCCCTTAACTAAGACGAGTTGATGCAAACCTCTCTCATCTCAGTGCGTGCACTCAATCGCTCTGGTGCGTGGCGACACTTTGAAAGCGCTTAGCCCAGTTCATTCATTAGGGACCAAACAGAGATGAAGCTAGCAGCGACCAAACACCTCCACGGTTTCCCTATTTAAATAGAGTTACACGAGTAGTTACACGACCAAGTATGGTGACACACTGTCACTGTCCTATAATGTATGGTGGAATAGCACTGGAAGCACTTCGACTGGGCGCAGTAAAAAGTCACGTTGGTTCTAATGACAGAAGTGAGAGGGAGGGGGGAGAGGATTTTTCAAGTGTGACTTTTACTGCGCCCAGTCGAAGTGCTTCCAGTGCAATTGCGCCATACATTATAGGACAGTGACAGTGTGTCAGCATACTTGGTCGTGTAACTGTATTTAAATAGGGACAACTTGGAGGTGTTTGGTTGCTTCTAGCTTCATTTCTGTTTGGATCCTACTGAATGAACTGGGCTAAGCTAAGTGCTATCAAACTGTCGCCGCGCGCCAGAGCGATTGAGTGCACGCACTGAGACGAGAGAGGTATGCATCAACTCGTCTTAGTTAAGGGAATAACATAGTTTAATATGAAAAAACGGTGAAGTATCCCTTTAACAGAAGGATTATTATGCACGTCTTTGTGATGTATTCAACTATCAAAATGCAAGAGTAATCTTAAAGAAAGAGATATAAATGAATAGCCCTAAATTTAACTGTACTGCATTTGTACAAAACATCTTGTCTGCAAGGGAGCATATACACTTACTTTATTATCAGGAAATGTATATTGAATTTGAGATAAAAGTAAAGTAACCTCCTTCTCTTCACATGTTCTCTTGATTGCCCATGAGTACGTTCTATTAATTCTCTTTTTAGCAAGTTGGTTAAAAGACTAAAAATGAATTGGTCTGAATGACTGAGTCACAACATGCCACAAAATCTGGAAGATTAAGAGGTTAAAAGTAGTATTAAGTTGATTGTTACATACGGTTTCAATATCAAGACTAAACTTTCAGACCAAGTTCCAACACTATTTAGCTAACCTTATGAAATCAGATTTAAACTGAGAATCAGACCTTAAACCCCATAGTCTTGGTTTCATTTAAAATACGGTGTGTTGAAGTACAATGCCAAAATTACTTTATTTAACATGACATGTTACTAATTGTAGTATTACTTACTGCAATAAATTCAAATAGCAAAAGGTTTGGCCACATAAATAGATGAACAGCAAAGACATACTAATATTACACTCCATATTGTCCACACTCTAGTGGGTTAATAAAGTTGGTGAAATCACATCGAGTGAGCAACCAACTGATACCCAGAGTGAATTAAGAAAAGTAAACTGCAATTTCTTGTCAACTGTGGCATTAACTGAACTCATGTTTTGATGGCTTCAACTGGACAACACATTTTGTTTGTGATATATTCTTTTTTTGTTTGCCTATTTTCCAGGGAACTATGCTGATGAGGAACATGGATCCAGAAGAGTGGCGAAGAAAGTGTGGTCTAAGGCTGAGGTCGCCGCAGTAATGCGACACTTCAAAGGTCATGTAAGCAGGGGGAAACTGGCCACCAAAACTGAATGCAGTCACTGCAAACTGGTGGAAGACCCTGTGTTGGCACAAAGAACAGTGCAAAATATAAGGGACTTTGTTCGAAATAGAGGAATAGCTGCAAAGAGGCAGTCAGAAAAAGAAAAGATTTAAATACACTGACAATTGTGGTGGTGTTTCTATGTTTGTGTTAAAGGAACACGCCAACTTTTTGGGACATTAGCTTATTCACCGTATCCCCCAGAGTTAGATAAGTCCACACACCCTTCGCATCTCCGTGCGTGCTGTAACTCTGTCTGACGCACACACCACTAGCCTAGCTTAGCACAAAGACTGGAGGTAAACGGCTCCAGCTAGCACATTGCTCCCAATAAGTGACAAAATAACACCAATATTTTCCTATTTACATGTTGTGATTTGTATAGTCACAGCGTGTACGAATAACAAGGTCACATGATACATGGCCATCTTCTAACCGTATACATACTATATTCTCAGAGTTCGCTCAGAGGGTTGCGCTAATCACTCCAGCCAGCAGTGCTTCGCCTTCTATATAGTAAATTCTATGAGAATATAGTTCCCAGTATGTAAACTGTTAGAAGATGGCTGTGTCTCATGTGACCTTATTATTTGTACGTGCTGTGACTACAAATCACAACATGTAAATAGGAAAATGTTGGCGTTATTCTGTCACTTATTGGGAGCAGTATGCTAGCTGGAGCCATTTACCTCAGTCTTTGTGCTAAGCTAGGCTAGCGGTGGGTGCGTCAGACAGAGTTACGGCACGCACGGAGATGAGAAGGGTGTGTGTGGACTTATCTAACTCTGGGGGATACGGCGAATAAGTAAAAGTCCAAAGTTCCTTTAATGTTTTAAAAAGTGTGGCTCTTGTGTTTTAAGTTGTTGTCTGCCTGTTATAGTTTGTATTGATGTTCAGTACAAAAACAGAAGTTCGAATGACAGAGGCCATCACAAAAGCACACTGTAAAACAGCTTTTATTTTTTTTACATTTTATTTATTTTTGTTATGAGCAACCATGGGTCTTTTGAAGTTGGGTAAGAATAACTTATTTGACCTTTTTTGCTCAATTCTCATTGTCATGGCACTTATGTTTTGTGACAATCTATTGTTTAGCTCTTACAGGCTGTTATCTGGCTGTTAGACCGTGTCACCAACTAACACTGGTGATGTTAGAGTTGTGCAATAAAATAATAATTCAAGTCCCAGTAATGCTTGGTGGTGTCAGGTTAATGTGTATTTGTGTTAATGAGCAAGTGACGTCATTGTCCCTTTAAAGTCCCATTAATGCTTGGTGGTGTCAGGTTAATGTGTATGTGTATTTATGTTAATGAGGAAGTGACGTCATTGTCCCTTTAAAGTCCCAATAATGTTTGTTTTGGTCCTTATAAGTCACATATTTTTCAAAATGAGAACTGTCTCTATAAACCACAATAGTTTTAGGGTGGTGTGTATCACGCTCTGAAGGGTGTATCTGAAGTCTAAAGTGTCCTGAATTTTTTTCAAATTTTTTTGAGTGTTTTAATCGAACTCTCATAGCTCTAGGACCTCAGGAAAGGGTAGTCCATCTAAACCACCACCGGGCCTGTTTGGAGAAAAAGTCTGGCTAATCCACATAAACCAGTATGTGTGTGTGTGTGTGTGTGTGTGTGTGTGTGTGTGTGTGTGTGTGTGTGTGAGAGAGAGAGAGAGAGAGAGGGGTGTGTTAATGGGGTGTGTGTGTGAGTGTGTATTCCTCCTGTGCTCTGTGTTGGCTCTGTTGTTCTGGGTGTCAGACTTTTGCAGGATACAAACAAATATATCTGTGTTGACTAAAGCAAAGCTGTTTGTTTGCTAGTCATGTATCAAAATGTATCCAAATTAAGTTGTTGTTCACATAATATATGTGTGTGTACTGTGCATATTTATTATGTATGTATAAATACACACACATACAATACATATTTTGAAAATATTTACATGTATTTGTTCATATAATTTATATGTATACATATATATATATATAGAGAGAGAGAGAGAGAAAGAGAGGGACAAAAATATATATATAAAAAATTGTATTATTTTTTTATTGTATGACCTCTTTCACTAATTTGAGTTTCCTGTTTGAGCTCAGCTACAGTCAGAGGCTTTCATGGTGTTAGAGTTCTTATTAAAGTCACTGGTGCAGAGACGAGGCCTGAGTAACCGTAGATGAAGATACGCCATCCTGAGTGTCACGGGTTTGACTGACCGTCGACTCGCTGCTTCAGCACATGTTCATGTGAAATCTAACCGTCCCATCTGCCTCGGCTGCAGGCGTGTTTAAATGCAAGGCATTCTGCTAACCTGTCACTCAGAGAATTCACAGCAGGTTTTACAGCACTGTGAACGCTGCGGGAGCAACATCAGCCTGTTTGCTTAAGTTGAGTCATTTACAGACACCTCCAAAAGAAATCTGAATGTGACTGATATTTATAGAACCAAATGCTAATTAGCAAGTCAATGAGGGAACGTTTTTTGTGAAGCTCTCAGGTTTCTCATGATGAGAGTAAGAAATAGATTGAAAAATTGAAAATTTGTCACGACATACTTTCAATGTTGACATGACAAAAACCTTGCCAAAAAGTTTCCAAAAACAAGTTCTATTTTCAAAGTAGATTATTTTATTTCAAGTTTGAATGTGATTGGTAATGGCATATATTGTTAACTGGTTGCCAATAGATAAAACAAATAAATAAAATGGATCAAAAACAGATACATAAGTTACATTAAAATACATAAAGACATAAAAGTTATATTAAAATAAACAAGTAAATGAGTAAATAAATAGTATTATATTTAGTATAAAGCATAATAATGCAACATAATATAAACGTAATATAAACCAAACATTTTAGGCACATTTAAAATCAGTGTTATTTTATGTTATTTTTATATAATTTAATTTATATACTTATCACGCCTTTTATTCATATTTATGAATTAGCTTTGATTTCTGTTTTGTTTCTATTTGTATTTTACTTTTGAATTTGATTTCATATATATATATATATATATATATATATATATATATATATATATATATATATATATCTCAAATGTTTGCTCGATTAATGAGGATAGGTCACCCATTCGTTTGATAAATTAACGGCTAGTTAAAGATGTAAAGGGACCTGTACTACTTTAGTATTAATAAAAATAAAATAAAAAACTGACATTAGGAATCAATCTCTTTTTGTCATTATGTTTCTGTATTCGTGTTAACAGCACCAAATGAAGACTGACGCCAGGACGTGGTTTTTCCAAAAAAGCTTTTTACTTCGATTAATAAGAAATAATTCACACAATTATTATATTTTTAAAAAGTAACATAAATTACTGTTTACACAACTCACTTATATTACACTGCTCATTTATATCACATTCCTCAATAACATTACACTGCTTACTTAAATTACTCACTTATATTACACTGCTTGGTCGTGCGTCGCCCTAATGGAGAAACCGCCACTGATACACAGTATATTAAGGCTTCTCGTCGTTCATGTTAAACGGTTAGTCGACTAATTGCACATTTATATTAATAAACCTTAAATCATAGTAATGACTGTTTAAGTGCCTGCGTAACTCACAAATAAGTTTATTATTGATGATCATACCAGCGTGCATTTTCTTATTCTGCACAACGCACATTATTATAGGTTAATATTAGAGCTACTACTAACTACTAGTAGTTCCAGTAAATCCATATTTGATGAATTCGGTGAATGATAGGCGAGCGTTTGGATGACCTAGCCGATGTAGTCTACTGTATATTAATGCATAGAGCAGCTGTTAACGATCTTTCGCAGAATGCATGACTTGGCCACTTTCTGTGGATTTTTTTCTTTCTGGCACTAAGCGACTAAAAATAATTTGGTCGACTAAACCTGTTCTTGTCGACTAACGGTTAGTGAACTATTAGGGGGCAGCCCTACTATATGTATATATATATTTGTATAATTATCATACAGTATAATAATCCCCCCAAAAACATATCAATTCCACAACTTCACTGCTTATTTCTTAAACTGGATGTGGCCTTTTTAACGTGATCCTCATGTAATCCTGGGACACACTTGCAGACGTGGGAAGCACTGGGTAAATTTGGATGAATTTACAAAATGATACGAGAACGGATTTTTACTGAGGAGGTGAGCAACCCATATTTCAGCTCAGATGCTGCTCTGATTCCTACAGGAGGACCGGTGGGAGACATCAGGAGATTGCATGTTAGAGAGTGAAAATTGAGCAGGGAATGAGCCGTGGTCGCGCTTGCTGACTGAGACCATTATGAGTCTTAATGGAGGAGCAGAAACGTGTTTGGAGACGGCGGTGGAGTCTCGCTTTATCCTGAGTGTGGAAGATTGCTGGAGAAGTTTATCTCGTTCGCCTCACTGAAGAGAAATGTAGGAAAAATCTCACGAGCAAAACCCCGCAGCACAGTAACATGCATAAATTAAAGGAATATTTCAGGGTATTTTCACCTTAATGTCTATAGAGAGTTGACTGAGCAGGCAGGTGCGCCGGAGGCTTTCATGCACCAATGTGCAGACTCTGCTTCTGTTAAAAAGTTTCAAATAACTGCAGTTTTTTAGCTTTGCACTCATTTATAAACATTTTCAACGTCCTGTATTCTCAATTTTCATCATCTGATCATTTGCTGTAGAAAAGCACCACACTGCAAAAAATGATTGACACATTGACACATTAACTTGAGAAGTAGAAGTAGATTACAGTCCCAGAAGTCTTGTTTCAAAATTAATCAAGTTGATGCATAAAAAAAATACCAGCCAATGGGGTCAAATAAATTACATTTATTTTTCAGATCCCCTTTTCAGATGTTTATGTTCTTGTTTAAACCCACATCATTTTAATATAGTTTTCACAAAACAGGATTTAAAGGGATAGTTCAATATTTTATTTCATTTTGCGTTTCAAGTAAATTTTTCTTGTAATGTATAATGAATAGATATTTGTACTGAAAAATAAGAAAAATAATACTGAGTATGAAAAATAATTGTTTATAGCAGTACACATACATATATTATGTAAACAAAGTTTATCTTGTATCTTGTAATAATTTAAATATAATTTTAGATTTTTTAATATTTATTATTTAATAATTTAGTAAATGTATGCATACACTTAAAATTATATGTATTATATTTATGAAATGTATTTTTATATTGCAGAATTAAATGTTATGCATTAAAATATAAAAAAATAGTTTATTTATTTAAATGTGATTATTTAAATAATATTACATACAATATTTAATAGCATATTATGAGTTTATATATAATAATAAAATATTTATATTTATTTTGTATTTGATAGGAATCTTACTAGTCCTTAATTTTCTGTATTCTATATATAAATAGTTTTTTTCTTCTTCTTGAAATGGGAGAAGGACACTATTTGTCAGCCATGCATTTTTTATACAGTCCCTTTGTACTTCTGTTTAAATACTGGAGTTTTCATAAATAATTTTTTCCCAGGGCCCAAACTCATTCAAACCCTCACAATATACTCTCATTTTCTTGATGCTTTATCAGGCGTGAAGTGGAAACTCACTGATACGACCCATGGGTACCGTTTAAAGATCCATGCGCCACGTCTTTTTATTCAGGCTGACTTTAATAGTCATTTATCCCAGAAATATGAGTGCTGTTATTGGGTTTGGGTGTTTGCCAGGGTGTTTGTGAGACTTTTTACCCTACATAAGAGCAGTCAGAATCGAATATAGCATTATTCTGTCTAAAACGGTGTTTTGAATTCTGCTCTTTCTGATAGTGCAGGATAAATGGCGTTTCATTTTCTCTCCAGGTACGACACCATCACTAACCAGTGGGAGATGGTGGCTCCTTTGCCCAAACCTGTCCATTCTGCGGCGGCGACTGTGTGTGGAGGGAAGATCTATGTGTTTGGAGGAGTGAACGAGGCCGGCCGCTCTGCTGGAGTACTTCAGTCGTATGTGCCTCAAACCAACGCCTGGAGCTTTATTGAGTCGCCCATGATTGGTAAGAGCACTCGGGACAATTACTGAAGTGCAAACTCTGCTCTTCACCTGCTGCCTATGGGAGCTTATATACTGTAGTATATACACTACTGTTCGCAAGTGGTGGGGTCACTATGAAGTATTTTTTGAATGATATTCATACTTTTATTCAGAAAGGATATATATCATTAATGTGTGAGATTAAATAAATACAGTTTTTTTTGGACTTTTTATTCAGTGAAGAATGCAGAAAAATCTAAATCAGCGCAACTGTTCGTGCAACATTCATAGTAATCATAAATGTTTATTGAGCAGCAAATCAGCATATTAGAAAGATTTCTGAAGGATCATGTGATGCTGAAAATTCAGCTGCACATCACAGGAATAAATGACGTTTTACTAAGTATTTACTTAGAAAACGGTTATTTTAACTCATTATAATATCTGTATTTTTGTACCTGTATCTTTATTCAAATAAATGCAGCCTTGGCGAGCATAAAAGACTTCTTAAAAAAAAAAAAACAGGCTAAACTTTTGAACAATAAATCATATATAAATGTACAGAAATATAGTGTTGCAGAAGCAATATAAAAAGACCTGAACGTCATCTATGATATTAACCATTTTAGGTAAGAAAATGTTCAAGCATCATGCATGGACAATCCCACGTCCCACATCGGATGCATATTATGTCTAAAGTTTTGCATTGGACAGTTTTGAAACTGAGAAAGTAAGTTCATGGTATTTCACTGGTATGTGACTTCATTAGTACTTGGCATTTTGACACGCTCTGAGATCCTGAGCTTGTGGGTGGAGGGACACTCAAGGGGGAAGGAAACGTTATTTTCTTCAGCCTGTATCTCAGTGGCAAAAGCAGCCCTGAGGGACACAGAGCAGCAGGAGCAGGACTCAGGCGTTTCATTGCAGCTGGAAAAGCAAGCGTTTCCCCATTAGTGCAGAAATAAGTGTGGATTTCAAAAAGCACACAGAGCTCCTCTCAAATCTCCCTGAAACCAGCTTCATCTGCCATTTATAGTTGCTAAAACAAGTTATTTTGGATATCCACCTGACTGCTGCAAGTCTTTCTCAAAGACACGTTTGACGTTTGATATATATACTGTCACACTGATTAGTTAACATTAACTAACAATGAAAAATATTTGAAAGTGTTTACTGTATTAATCTTAGTAAACGTTAATATCAACATTTACCAATACATTAAAATCTTTGTATAGACCAACAGAACTAACAATAAACAGTTGTGTTTTTCATAACTAACATTAACAAAGATGATTAAATATTGAGACAAATTTACTGCTCATTGTTAGGTAATGCAATAAAACAATATGTATTTCGTTTATGTGGGTTGATTTTTGGACCAATTAGATTTTACTGTCAGCTTAAAATGTCTTAAAGTGAGTTTGATCAAATTATGATAATAAAAAGTTATCTAATGGTATAACAAAAGCTTTAAGAATAATTTTAAGCGGTCTTAAATATGGACAAGGAAAAACAGAAATCATGAAACTTCAAAACTCTATTCTATATTTATTTTTTTATATTTTTGGAAGTAAAACATGAACATAAAACATATTTAGAGTACATTTAGCCAGAATATACTATTTCACTCTTCAGTCTCGGGATTCCAAAATAAAAGTCCCTTATATATATATATATATATATATATATATATACATACACACACACACACACATTGGAAAGACAAAATATTGTTTAAAGATACAATTTGCTAGTTCCAGCTGTTTATTGCTGTTTTTTAAGCACACTTTTGTATCTGCAAGCTCTAATATAAGTCAGCAAGGTTTGTAAAGCTCATGCATCAGATAGTTCATGAATAATGCGAATCAGTTAATAGCAGTCTTGGTGAAGCTTGTGGGCATTTATTTTCTAGTCATGCATGAACAGCTTGTATCTGCTTGAATGGGGTTAGTCTGAAATCTCTAAAAGAGTATTTTTGGTTCAGCTAATGGGCGCGTGTGTTCTTTAGCAAAGCGACCCGCCGAGTCCTTTGACGGCGACTGCATTTTACAGCAACAGACCAGAAGTCGTTTGTTTTTAATGAGTTTTCCAGAATTCTCCAGCAGTTGTCAGTGTGAATAGAGCTGCATTGTCTCTGCTAACATGAAGTGCACAGATAATGAAAACTCAACCTTAGCTAGTAACTAGTTTCTTGTGTCATGCATTTCTCTTTAACTCTTTAGCTTCCCAACTCTTGTCCTCTCTGCCTCATTTTTGGCTGATCTGCCACCTGACAGACAATCGTTCACACTTACAGACGACTCATATTCTGTACACTTCTGAGTCCCACATAATGCTGCTCCTCTAGAATTCATCACGAGGAGCATCTATGTCCATTTTTCGATGTTAGTGGTTTGTCAGGGTCCCGGTAGGTTCCTAAAAGGGTTTAAAGTCTGTTTTAATAATTTTGAATGGCATTTAAATAGTATAACAAAAGACTTAATTATGATTTCAAGAACTAATATTAAGTTCAAAAGGATGTGATTTCATAAATAAAAGCGCTGCATAGCACTATACGCTGCATTTCAGAGCTCTTTACAGGCAGGTAATACAGTACATTTATGCCAAATGATAGCTATAATTAACCTTCTGTGTATTTTTTAGGGATTATATGGTATTAAATTATATTTATGGAATAGTTATGATGCATTTATTACCTGTTAACCACTTTTTTCATCACAGACCTGAAAATTAAGTTTCCAACTTAAATTGGCACAATAGACAATAAAATAGACTCTTTCTTTTAATTCATATCTTTTTAAAGAAGACACTTGGCAGATTATTGCTAAAAAAAATTAAAGTTTAAAAATGAAAAAAAAAATTTTTTATACATTTTATATGAAATGTGTATTTTCCTAAATGTGTTTTATTCTAAAGCTGCAAGAAAATCTATGTTATAAATCTAAACAATGTATTCAAAAAGAGCTCTCAGTAAGATTTTTTTCTTTACCAAGTTTCATACCATTCTGATGAAGTAAAATAAATTATCAACAAAAAAAATATTCAGAATGACTGAACAGCACCAGAACATTAAAAGCAAAGGAAACAGTAAAAAATAAAAGAGAGAGAGAGTCAGTACATAGATTTTACTAGTAACAGCATAATCTATTTTTACTTTCTTTAATCTGATTATTTTGTATCAGCAAACTCCCAATATGGGATATGCATTCATATCCAGTATGTTTATTTTAAACTTGCACTTCCCCTATTTTTTATTTTTTTTTGATAAACAGTATAAAGTCCTCGTTGAATATGTGTCATGGTCTGCTTAATTAAAGTCAAAGAATCAAAGATTCATGATTTATTTTCAGATTAAGGGTTTGTTCTGTATGGACTAAAGGTATTAGTTTGTGCAGGACTTACATTTGATTTTACCCTGCTTTGTATCAGATAAAAGCCTACAGAGAAATTATGTTTAACATTGTCATTATCCAGTTCAGTTTAATATTTCAAGCGGTTCATGAGAAGTTCTTACTTTAATGGTTCATGTTTGCCCTTTCTATAATCCACAAAAAAGCTCAATCATTCTGCTCTTGTGTTTCACAAAACTTCTGAAACATCATTATAAAGTTCTCCTGTCTTCTGAAGCCATATAATGCTTGGTGTGAGGAACAGACTCAAATTTAAGCTATTTGAGGCATATATTTTGTTGAATGGTAATATTTCTTAAACAAAACAAATAATGAACCTATTATTATTGTAGTCAACTGTAATAAGGTTAATTGAAATTAAGTTAACCTGATGTACAAATAACTGAAACTAAAACTAAAATAAAATTAAATTAAAATTAAAAACATTAAAAATTACTAAATGTCTAAAATGTTAACCGTTTTTCTAAATCTAAAAATAAAAACTAAATTTAACATGAATAAAAATAATAATAATAAAACCAAATAAATATGAATAAAAATATAAAAACATCACAATGATATTAAAATAACTGTCAATTAATACCCTTGAAAATAATTTGTCCAGATTTAGTTTCAGACTTTTCATTTAAAACAAATCTTTAAACATCTTGTATAGACTTTGCTTTAGTTATTTTATCTATTATTATACTGCAGCTTTGTTTTCACTATGAAAATAGCCATGGAAACAAACAAGCTGTTATTTTCTGATGATTTTCTCTATTGTTGCTTCTCTCGGTGAGTTTAGAAGACTATATACAGCTCATGAGTAATATGGACAACTTTTATGGTGTTTTTGGCTGTCTTCATGTTCTTTTTTTAAGCTGGAAGGATGCCACTATGATATTTCGTTCATAGATCCACATTACTGTATTGGATTGTAATATTTCTGGTTTGATATATTTTTATTCCATTATTACTCTTAATACAGTTTGTCCAGATTTGAGTATTTGTAAAAAAAAAAAAAAAAGTATCTTAGACATCATAATAAATAATTTATATATATTTATTTCTCGTTTATACAGTAGGTATTGTATATACTGTATTACAGTATGATTTTGCCATTAAATAACCATCGAAACATACAAACGAGGTATTTTTTTTCTCCCGTTCCCATTGCTCTCAGTGAGACTTTATATAGCGCACGAGTCATATGGGCTACTTTCAAGGTGTTTCTTGCTGTTTTCTTGTTCTTTTCGGAGCTGGAAAGATGTCACTACGATCTGTGTAAAGATTCTCCTTTTTAGTTCCACAGAAGTTATAACAGCAAGATTGAACTCTTCCTGCAGCCAGTGTTGATGTTTGCATGCAACCAAACCAACCGAACGTGAATTATGTCACATGAGAGTTCTTCAGACAGTGATATATGAGCGCTTCTGACATTCAGCCCCACAGCTGACGGCAGATGTTCAAACACGTACGGCTGTGTAGACGATGAGCGTTTAGAGCCGGTGACTCAAAGTTCAGAGCCAGCCGCTGACATCATCTCCAAAGGCCAGCTGCATGTGAGAAGAACATGATATTTGGATTATTGTGAAGGGCTTGAGCGATCTGGAAAGGTCATCGGAGATGTCAAGTGTTGCAGGTGGATAATGAACTCTTGAGGGTTTCAGCCGGTAACGTCATCTCGGCCCGAGCGCTTATTGATTTCGATGTTGCTATGGACCGTGAGGTGCTTATTGATTCTGATGTCGCTGTGGACATTGTGGCCCAGGGATCATATGTTTATTGTAGCCGTGTTTGTGTAAGAACAAGCAAAGGCTCAAATACAAAGCACCTCAGTCTTCATTGTCTTGTTATTTGACTTCCGACTCGATCGATAAAGCCATGGAAACGGTCAACAGTAATAGAGGAACTAAAATGACTGTGAAGCATAATAAAATAGCCTTGTAGTTGCAGAGAAAGACAGTAAAGACTAGCGGTTGAAGATGTGGGGAGGTGACGGAAAGGTTGTGGGTTCAAACCCAACAAAGACTGATCACAATATATGTTTATATTGATTTATATTTTTCAAATGTGACCGTAAAGACATTTATAATGAAATGAGATTTCTATTTCAAATAAATGCTGTTATTTTGAAAAGAAATCACAATTTCCAAAGAAATGTGAAGCAGCAGAACTCAACAAGACTGGAGTAATGACGCTGAAAATTCAGCTTTGAGCAAAGAAATAAATTACATTTTAAAATCTATTCAAACAGAAAACAGTTATTTTAAATTGTAAAAATATTTAAAAAAATTTACTGACTGTTTTGACATAAATGCAGTCTTGGTGAGCAGAAGAGACTTCTTTCAAATAAATTCAACGTAGACTTTTTTCAGCATGTTTTCTAGTGAAAGTATATAAAAACACACATTCAAATTATACATTTAGTTGAGAATCAACACTTCATGCAATAGTGATTTTTTTTTTTGTAAATTGCATTGCATATGCAATGAATTTGTCCTATCGCACTTGCAGATTTTTCACACTCTGAGCTCGTGCACAAATGCACTTGTGTTAAAGATGCATTCCCTGAAAGCAGGTCTTAAGCATGTATGCAGTGTTGCTTCTGAACAAAATGTAGTTTTTAAGGAATTTTAGATATTTTAATTACAAATATTTGACAAAAGTCCTCATTAAGAGTAGTATTTTTTTTGCATTGTCGGTTGTGCAATGACACATTGTGCGCTAAAAAAACCGATTAGATCTGCCTTGGAGAAGCTTGATTTGGTCAGTCAGCAGTAAGAGGTTGCTCTCTCCGATGACAGTCAGTGATCTGCGTAATATTTCAATTTGCAATTATTCATCTCTGTGCATCTTATCGGCAAGGAAGGGCATTGTCAGCTCCGCTGTCTGTGAATGACAACACCTTCCTCCCACCGTCTTTGGTGTTTGAGACACATTCGTAGAAGTGTGAAACTTTGTTTAACTGTAAAAGGGCCGTCTCTGTGTGTGAGAGATATTCCTTCAAGAGCCCCATTTAGTAGTTGTGGCACATGAGCGAGGATGGCAGATTGACACTTCAGCAACCAGCAGGAGACGGCAGACACGCAGTATGATAGGGGCGCTGAAAGTCACGCTCAAACGTGTGTGGTCAGGCGCAGAACTGATGCCTAAAGGAGATTCAATCAAGAAATTCAGAAAGTTCAGAAAACAACTCTAGAAAGGTAGAAGTTGAATCTCATGAAAACATCTCTAGGTCACATTTCACTACATTTAAGAGTGTACTGCAAAATAACTGAATTTTATTATTATTATTATTTTTATTTTTATGGATGAGTCCAAACTATTTTCTAACTGACATATAGACCACAGACACGGTCTACAGAGCTGCAAATGCACTGAACACAGGACATTCCTTTAACCAGTACAGAAATTACTATTTAAATAATATATAGTATTTTGTGTGCTTTAAAATAATGAAAAGGTTATTTATTTATAAATATTTTGTTATCATGCAGATAATGTCACAATGTAAATTATCTTATTTTAATAATTTGATTTAAGGACATTCCTCTAAACAAGACATAAATGTATAATTTTAAATAATATATAAATAATGTATAAATGTAAATAATATATATTATTTCTGATTATTTATTTTTTTGCATTTATTTATTATCATGCAAATAATGTCAAGTTTTTTACATTTCATTTTCTGTTATTTAAACAATCCTTTAAAAAGTACAGAAATTACAATTTAAATAATATATTTTTGCATTACATTAATGCAATAATTATAGTTTTTAAATATTTAAATATTAAACAAATAATTTATTTATTTATTCATTCATTCATTTTTTGTTTGTTTATTATCACACAGATAATGTCACAGTGTAAAGAATTTAAATTTAAGCCAAAGAAAAAAAATAAAATAAAAATAACTTTGTCGCTAGATTTAGCGCCTTTTTTCCAAAAAATGCGACTAGCGACTAATCTAGCGACTTTTTGGACAATCATTATTTAGTCTCTGAGACTCTCTGGTGCTGCCGTACGAGCGCGAGGCTCTCTTTCCCAGCGCAAGGCTCTCTCTCTCTGTATCTGTTGTGTTCAGCGATCGCAGAGAGGAACAGCACTTTCAGTAAAAAAATAAATAAATAAATAGATATTCTGTTGCTTCTAACTCTATTTTACAAGCATGTATAGCCGACATCAGTTACAGCACAACCACTGACTTTATCGTATGTGTATTTGATTTCATTAGTGCTGATTAATGTTTGAGAGCTGGTTGTGTAGTCTTAATGGACCGGGTTTCAGTCATTGTAATATTCATTCCATTGTCTGACAACAGAAACATTAAAATATAGTAATAAAAACAGTTTTATTGAGAATTAAAGTAAATGGCTAAATTAAATTGCAGTATGTGCAATACAATACGACGCACTTACGTCATAAATATGCTAATTAGCGCATGACGTCATATAGTTCATGTTCTCATGATTTATTTTTATGAATTAAAATGTTTCAAAACATCCCCCCCCCTCTGTTTTTTTCACAAATCGCACCCTGTATGTGTATATATATATATATATATATATATATATATATATATATATATATATATACACAAAAATGTAAAGAAAAACTTTTATTATTATTATTATTATTATTTTTCTTTTAAAATGTATTCTTTTACTATGGGGTGGAATATGGCCTGGTTCTTAACCGGTTTTGTGAGATTTACTCGTGGACTGTAGTGATTTTCTTCTATTTGTCATGTGCTTAGAGCACCGCTTAGCTCTGATAGATTAAGTAAGATCAAATATTTCCCTTGTTCAGTATTGCCCATTGCACTGGACTGCATGCGCACTTCTATTTTTGACCATTATTTGTTTACCTTTCCTCCTCTTTTCTCTGTTTTTTACATTATCCGTAATATCTGTTCTTCCCGGGAAGTCTCACTCCAAATCTGAAAAGGCTCAAGATTTAATTAGCTCAATGTTCTCCCGTCTCTCTTCAGCGGCTGAGGTTGAAGTCACAGCTGCTGGGTTGAATGTGAATTCAATTCAATTTGCCACTCATCAATTATTTATGTGTTTTCTCCTGCTTGATTACTTGAATCAAAGAAGTTAACTGCATTCATGCCAACATAATGTGCTGGAACAGGGCTATTGATTTACAATTGGACAGTCGACACAATGACCTCAGCTGTTATTGTTAGACTCGTATTTTGTTGAAATTAATAAGCTGCTGCTTGGCTTTCTCAATAAATGAAACGTAATATGCTTACTGTTTACCTCGCTGCTGCACAATGGGTTTTGTGATTTTATTTATTTGATGAGGTACGATGCCTTTTAACAAGACATTAATCTGAAGTCAACATGAAGCCAGTTGACCTTATTTACTTTAATATGTTTTCCTGGTCCTACTCTGAATGATTCATCCATGCACATTATTCCTGAGGATAAAAAACATTAAAATCTTTCATCAGCTGCTTTAAGCCACTGCTTGCATGCAAGCTTGTGATACAAAATGCAGTGCATTCGCTTATGGACATTAAAGAGATTTTAAAAATGGGTTTCCTTTAGGCTTTTGACCTTTAAACCCCAAAATTAATGACTTGTGTTTTATTCTCCCATTGTTCAGATAACAAATATGCTCCTGCTGTGACTCTGAATGGCTATATCTTCATCCTGGGAGGAGCGTACGCCAGAGCCACCACCATCTACGACCCTGAGAAGGGAAACATCAAAGCAGGACCCAACATGAACCACTCCAGACAGTTTTGCAGGTAAGACCAGCATACACACCACCATCTGTCCATGGAGAGATCTGGATGGAGAGCTTTCACAGCTGTCAGAGAGCTACTCACTCATGGCTACTCAAACTGTTCTTGTGCATTGATGATTCTTTGAATAGAGCTGAAAAGAGGTTTACTGCACAAATCTACGCTTGTTAACGGTACTTCAGTATTACTATTCTATTGCCAAGCCTTGCCTAACAACACACGTAACTCAGTTTTACATATTTCACAAAACCTTCAGACTAAGTGCTATTTAATTATTTGAGGATTGCATTAAATAGATTATACTTTTATGAAAACAAATGCAATTATTTAGTAAAAGGTGGTATTATACATGTTTGGGCTGAGTTTCCGTTGCATTTAAATAATTTCACAGGCATTTGCTGTCAGCCTGTGGCATTTTGAGTGCTTTGAAACAGTGAATCATTTTACAAAGTATCTGGTTCAATTGATTCAGAGCTTCAAAAAGCTTAGTTTCTCCTATCACTACAAAATGCCAAATTCAGCCAATAAATTAGTCATGCCAGCTATGTGACTTATTTATTGGTTCAGCAAACCAAATTTCTTGATTTCTTATTCAGCAAACTTTCAAGAAGAAAGATTAATAAATTGATCTGTCATTTTGGTTTTATATATATATATATATATATATATATATATATATATATATATATATATATATATATATGTGTGTGTGTGTGTGTGTGTGTGTGTGTGTGTGTGTGTGTGTGTGTGTGTAACTATATATAGTTATATAGTAGTACACTTAATATGTAGGGTCAGCTATGCTTACAAATCAAGGATATTTGACACATAGTTTTCTGTAGACCTCATCATTAGGCCAATTCACAAAGAAGCGTGACAAAGTCAACAAACTTAAAAAGATGAGACATAAAACGCAACAAATAACTAACAGTAATGACAAAACAAAACAAAAAAGCAAAACAATTGTGCTACAACAGTAACTGCATCATTTATTAATGGTACAGTTCATGCTGGAAACTCACAAACCCTAAATATTTCAGCAATATTGTTCAGTTTTATAGATCTGTATTCACACCCCTGTTTGACTAACATTTATTGGTCTAACATTAGTTTTTAATCTTTTACTTTCTCAGTAATTATGACTCAAAAGGTCCCATAAACTGGGAAATATGTTGTTGCTCATTTAAGATTGTATTACAGACATGAACTATACCTCATATCATGTGTCTTCTTGAGGCTACTTCGTCTGAATCCAACTTTCATTGTTTTTTCCAAAACATCAAACATTTACTGTCATGATTAGACTTTTTTAGAGGCTTTAGTCAAAAAGCGTACCTAACGTTTGTTTTTATAGCCCCTCTTAATCATGTGATATATAGAACACCACAGGCTCCAGCTGTCTAAAACACATTTTTTTAGGTTTTATTGCTTTGACTAAGTTAACTTTATTGTTATTGTCGTTATTCACTCAGCAACATATTCATTTAAATTTGGCGAAGTTGCTTTCAAATAACACAAAAAATGCAATTCTCACCCCATAACTGCTACCATTATGTAATGTTAATGAACAAAATGAGCATTAAAAACCATCATCAAGTGAATGCAGATGGATCAAGCTGAGAAAAGCACATTGTCAAAGCAATGTGTTACAGTTTACACAAAGCCTCCCCTGGTCGCTCCAAAGACTTTATTCGGTGTCCCCCAGGGTCGTGCTTTGGGCCCGATTTGCTTTCACTGCTGATTGGTATTCGCAGCAGAGGTAGTAATTATCTCAGCAGCAGATGAAGCACGAACGAGCCACCAAACAATTGCTAGTGCATCACGTCCCCCGAAAACACACACAGGCACCTTTTATGCTTCTGCTGTGTATTTGCAATACAAATATGTTTTCCTAAAACGACATGTCAGTTACAGTCACACTCGAATGAGTTTCCGCATTAACACTTTGAAACCTGTCAAGGGCTTGAAATGAATACGGCCCAAAGAGAAGATTAGGAGGTAGATGATTCGTTTCATCCATCAGTTTGACAGTTTTACAATACAGAGGCTTTATGTAAGACTGCAAATGGGAACATCATCTTAATAATTATACTTATGTATGTAGTTCGAAATCCAGGAATTTTTTCCTCAAATAACAAGGCGTAGGAATCTGAGAGAACTGCATGGTTCTGGTGACAATATACAACTTAGACACTGAAAGAGTATTTTAGTACTTTGTTTGGTCCACAATAGAAACTGAACCAGCGTTAAAAAAAGAAACTGAACCAGCGAACAAGGATTTGCATTAAGACAAGCATGATAGGCCAAGATTTTAGCCCTCAGCTTTAGAAATTATATGTTCTAGCAGATCTGGGTTAGTCCAGTGTAGACAGTTTATCATCCATAAACTGTTTTAGTTTTTGTTAATATTTTGATTAGATTGTATTCATTCAATTTTCTGATTTCGCTTTCATTCAAGTTTTAGTAATTTAGTTTTTGTCTTTCTTTGTCATTTATTTAATATGTCTGTTTGTAGTACAGTATATTTTATTCATTAGTCATTTTAAACTAACAAAAATGAGAAATGTTGTACTGGCAACTAGCTGAAATCAAATAATTTAGTTTAGTTTAATTTAGTCCCGGGAATAAAGTTTTTATGTGAATTAATTTATTTAATGTTTATTTATTTTTATGGATTTTCCACTGTATATGTATTGACAGGCTGATTTGTTATTATTGGTACTGTACATTATATAACTTTCTTTGTTTTATTTTTTATTATTTAACTATTTCATCTTTTGTTATTGTTTTCATTTTTATTATATTTTTAACTGTTTTATCATTCTTATTTGTTTAATTATTATCATTTTCATTTGTCATTTTTGTTTTTATTATTATTAATTTATTTGTTTATTTTTAAATATATTTTTTTAATTTTATTTATACATTCTAGGTGGTTCTGATATATGTACTTGAAAGTGAAAATCAATATTTAAGTAAAAAGAAACTAAACCAGTTCTGAAATAACGTCTTTTCCAGTGCGGTGGTCCTGGATGGGAAGATCTATGTGACCGGTGGCATCGTGAGCAGCGAGGGTCCAGCGCTGGGAACCATGGAGGCCTTTGACCCCTGTGCAAACGTGTGGACGCTGCAGCAGAGCATGCCCTGCCCGCTCTTCAGACACGGCTGCGTGGTTATTAAGAAGTACATTCAGAGCGGCTGACGCTGACACAGACGAACACGACTCCACCGTCTCCTGCACACCGGACACCAACTTTCACAACACGGCCAGGATTAGCAGTGCTGATCCCGAAGCTGCGCTCACTTTCTGACACCCACTGGGAATGTAAAAGCTAATCATTTCTGCCGGGCGCAAACGGGCCTTCGTGTAATATAGCGCACCTGACAGAGCTGTCCTTGATGTGTGTGTGTGTGTCGTGGCTCTAGCCTTAATGCTCTGTGGCCATTCAGATTGAACTTTTTTACACGATACCTTTTTATCTTCGTTTACAGAATTCACTAGGTTTTTGCATTGCCACCGTTTTAATGTTTCCATAACTTTCATGAGTCTTTCTTTGAGCAATACTGTAAAATCACAGCGTCTGGTTTCAGTAATCCATGTGATGATGGTTCACTCAGTCGGATCGCTATTTCATCATCTTCATTTGTGAGCACTTTTTAATAATGTAGGGAAGACAAAGTTGTCGAACAAGCACTGAAACCTCATGTGATCGCTTCCATAAGCTCCACCTTCCTTAGTTAGTGTTGCTCACTCAGACAAGCATGCCCCTGCAGATTTCAGTGCAATTGTTAGTAAAATGAATTTGTGAAGCGGTGAAATGGATTGGATGTTATTCGTACGTGGGCTGGAATGAAACGTGGATCTTTTATCTGCCGTTTTGGATCCGAAACTGATAAATTATGCAGTAACGTGATTAAAAATAGAAGCTAAAAAAAATAGAAGAGAAGCTGCCAAATGCTTCTCGCAGTCACTGAAAAGAGAAAAGCAATCACAGCTGATCACATTAGTGTAAGTGAACACAGCTAGTTACCACCGCAGATACTATATCATCCGAATTAATATGCACAGAAAATGACATGCACTGCAAAAAATTTTCTTAGTAAGTATTTTGCCTGGTTTTTTTTATACAAACATCGGTAGCACTTTATTTTACAGTCCTGTTCCCCATGTACATACTATGTACTTATTATAGTAATTACAATAACTATGTAATAACTAGGTACTAACCCTAAACCTACCCCTAAACCGAACCCTACCCCATGTAGTTACCTTGTATTACCAGAACTTTCTTATATAAATACACTGTAAGTACACTATAAGTACATGTAAGTACACGTACTGTAAAATAAAGTGCAACCCAAACATCTAATGATTTAAATTCAAGATACGTTTACTTTGCCAGGAAAATGACTTAAGTCTTGTTTTCGGAAAAATGTATAAAAATTAAAACAAGAAAAATTAGTGCATGGGTCAGAAAAAGAAATGTAATTAAAGAGGGAAACAAGATTATTTTTCTGACCTCACTGGCAGATATTCTTGTTTCAATCAAAAACTCACTTCATTTAATGAATCCTTTTTTTTTTTTTTTTTTTTTGGAAAACTATTGTATGCCATTTTGAATCTAATGTAAATATTAAGAATGTTTAGATATTTGTACTAGAAAACAAGAAAAAATATTAATAAATATGTATTTATTTAATACATAAATCTTGTTTTCCATTTCAAATATCTAAAAATCTTTGAACCCAAATAAATTTACTAAAGCAACACTGCATAAGTTATTAGCACTAGTTTTTTGAGGTTGCACCTTTAATACGAGTGTATTTTGTCTTAATGCACTGCATATTTTTTTCACTTGTTTTAAGTATAAACAAGTTAAAAACAAATGGAAAAATCTGCCAGTGCAGTAAGACAGAATTCTCGTATATTAAAGATAGAATCTATGAAAACCATATCTTATGCAATACCTTATGCAGTGTTGATTCTCAAGTAGACTTATGACAAGTCAAAAATACTAATTAAAAACAGCAATTCTGGCTGACATCTTTCATGTTAATTTGGGAATGAGGGCGACAGTATAATTTATTACACAAGGTTTATTTAAAGATTTGAAAAAAGCATTTAAAATGATTCAGACACACAGATCCTCTATAGGCTTATGTTAGAAAGGAGCAAGAGCTTGTCTGATTATATGGTATTTGGCAACAGTTGCCAAGGTAGGACTGGCGAGGGGTCAATTATAATCAGGCCTGGACAGAATGGTTTTTTTGGAAGTCAACATGAAATCAAAAATTACCCTTTTTTTTATTTTTATTTGTTTTTAGTGAACTGTTGCACGTTATTCTAGAGAATCAACAAAATTGGCTTTGTATCTTTCATCAAACTGGAATAACTTGAAACAACCTTTGAAACTACTTTCCCTTTTTATACTGGAATTAATTCTTTTTTTTTTTATCGATGCTCTTATCTTGTTTTTCTAACTTGAATGTCGTTTCTATTTTCCTTTGCCCCATTGGAAAGCAGTTTTATCCTGTTTTTAAGCAAAAGTCCAACTTCATTTAGAGAGGTTTATGCTTAAAGAAAAGAAAAAACAAAGGCAAACTTAATGCAAGACATATTCACAGCAAACAAGTCCTGTCCTTCAACCACCTGCCTCTATTGTACACCATCCCATCAATTTGTGATAGATAAAATCAAGCATACGTTGACATTAAAAACTGTGATGCAGATTTTGCCTGATTATAACTCACATCTGCACAAGTTTAACTTGACATCTGGTAGGTTTATTATAAGATACGAACCAAACACAGAAGACTATAATAATTTGAGATGTGTGAAGACCTTCCATTTACAGGAATTGATGCCATTTAAGACCTTTAATCGGAGGCATCTTGAACCGGAATCTGAATTTGGGCTTGAGCACCTCAAACTGAACTGCAATGACATTTTTAGCTTGAATTTCTTTTCTTTTCTTTGGACCGTTTTACTCTTTTCTTGCACGCAGCCAAAGCACAAAACATCTGAGACTCTGAAAGAGAACAGGAAGTGTTTGCCTTCAATTCCTTCTGCATTGCCAAACCACCAAACAGTGAAGACAGCGGGACATGCTGTCTGACAGGGAGGACGATTCTCTGTACACAAAGTAACTAAAGTTTATTTTAAGACCTTTACATGTCAACAGACTGTTTCTAGACAAAATGTATATACTATAGTATGTTGAAGAAATGTTATGTACAAAACACAAGCTGTTATTGTTTGAATTAATGATCATGTTTCATCATTAATTAGAACAATAACATGTATGCAAAATACAATGTACATTCGTAATGAAAGAATCACTGGTGTCTTGTTTATTTTGACTATAAGTGTTGGGAATCAAGGTGAGCTGTTTCATTAAGTACAGTTTAATCTGTTTGATGATAAAACAGTTAAAAATCCCACAGATGCATGTTGAATAAGGCCATATCTAAAGACCAGAATACCACTGGACTCTTTTCATGAGATGCACACCTATAATCCACTCCAAACACCTTGAAAATGACGACTAGAGACCAAAATATCACAATAGACTTTTTTTTACTTGTTACACACCTAACAACCACCTATAACACCCCAGCATGGTAGCAGTCAGTTTTAAACAGCTAAAAAAATCCCATTGTACTCAGAAAATGTAAATGTGTAGAATTGAAAAGGGCCACACCTAAAAACCAAATTATCACAGTGGACTCTTTTCAAGCGATACACACCTAACAACTACACAAAACACATTAGCACCACGTAGCATCACCCTGGCAACATCCTTAACACCCCAAAATGGTAGCAGTGTGTTCTGCACAGCTAAAATCACATTGCATTTAGTCAAATGAAGTGTGTAGAACTGAATATGGACATATCTATCACCATACCAACCTGATAACCATCCATAACAGCCCAGCATGGAGGCAGCGAGTTTTGCACAGCTAAATATCGCTCAGTTTCCATTCAGAGAATAAAAACGTGTTGAATATTTTTGCCGCAGTAAATTGGGATTGACTTTCACCGGTGCATGACGCACCTTTCAGAACATTAGAGGTGAACGTGAATTCCTCCCCCACCGCCTATCCAATAATAATATACGTTTTGATTATTATGATAATGTAGGACGGTCTTATCATCATCGCAGATGTATTATATTGGCTTATGCCCTTAAGCCGCCACACGGCATGAATAAAAATGTGCCGTTGGCTTTGTGCCAGCTTTTGGCATTCTCCAAATGCTCCCTTCCAATATTTACTGATGTGGAACAGTTCATTTCCTCTGTGCTGTTGTAGCAGCCTCCCTCCCTCCCTTCTTCTCCAACAGCCTGCTGTCTAAATAGCATTAAAAAAGCCAAGCCATGTGACTGTTCTGGCAGGATCTGTAAATGCACACGGCATCTTCCAGCCTCTGCACCTGTCTACCTCCATCGCTTGCCACGAGCCGCCGGGCCCCTCCTTCAGATATTATATCGCCATCCCATCCATCAAAATCAGTTACCCAACCCCTTCTGGCATTTAAATAAACTAGGCCACCGTTCCTGGTTCTCATATCCTGTGGGTATGTTCCCCATGCTGCAAACTCGCTCTTTATGCCTCTTTGTTTGGGAGGCGTGTTGTTGTGTTCTGATGTGGACCGACAGATTCACATTAAACTTCTAGAAAAGATCATGACAGTGTAAAAAACAGGTAAAACTGTAAAATGATTTTATATTTTACCTCCCTCGTAGGGTCATTTACTCTTCACTCAATGCCACCTCTAGAAAACATTATTACCCAGACTGACTTACAAATGAGGAATGGTTTGGCCTGATGTATGAGGCTCTTTGTTTCCTCGGGTTCTTGAACTTTTCTTTGAAACTTTCTTCATAACTGTTTCATGTTATCTTGTTATTTACATACATACAAATTTGCCTTCCTCTTTTAGTGGCTCTGATTAAAGTGGAGGAAGTCTGGTCAGCCACTCCACAAAGAGCCATGCAAGTAAATTACACATCGCTGGCTCTCGTCCTCAATGGATCTCAAGTAGATGGCTATTTGCCGTCAACAATTTCAGCCTTTAAAATGATATTTTACTATGTACATTTCCATCACAGACGCATCCTTTCATTAGCTTTCCATTAGCAGTAAAGGCGGGCGGTTATCAAGGGGAATAAGAACGCTTGTGTTTTGTGTGTCACCAGCTCTTTCTTGGCTAAACACCGATGCTCTTGAGAAACGGGTTCAATGACCTTCAGCTGAGTATCATGATTGCCAGAGTTTAATGGAAATGTGATGACAGATGATCAGACTCTAATGTCCCTGCTACAGTCTGTGTGTATTTATCCGTTCATGGACATTTAAGATGGATTAATGCACTCAAACAATAACTAGAAGGACTTTCAATTAAACATTACCTACTACCAAAAAAATAAAAGCCGTATTTCTGAAGAAAGACTGTACATTACAAAATGAACAAAAATTTAAATTCTGCAATTGTTTACCAACCTTCAAGTTGTTCCAAACTTGTATGAATGCACCTATTCTGTTAAACACAAAAGAAGATACTTTGAAGAATGTTGGTAAACAAACAGTTGGTGCCATTTGACCTACATAATAAAGAAAACTTTATATGGCTAGCACCAACACCGACATTTTCAAAATAGCTTCTTTTATGTTTAGAACAACAACGTGTAAATGATGAAAACTTGTACATTTTTGGATGAACTATCCCTTTAATCCAAATAATCACATAAAAGACTGAAACTCCTTTCCATGGCTAACACTTTGATGTTTTAGACATGCTGTGAGGATTTCAGCTGGTTTGAATCTAATCATTCAGTTGTCAGGTGTGTACACTATCGCGAGAGAGCAATAATTGGCTATATTTTTGGCTTTTTCTTCATTTTTGCTGTTCTGCTGTTTACTTTTTTTACGTTGACTGTCACTCTTTATAGACTAATAGAATCAAATAGCCTACAACAATAATTTCTCAAATATTTATTACAGTTTATATACATGATACATTTTTCATTTGCTTAAATGGTATGAGATGGCTGGATGCTTTCAACTGATTTCCTATTTAACTGTTACCAACTGAATTGCAGTGGTCAAACTATTTAAAATAAGAATTAAGCTACAAGCCCATAGTGTTAAGTGTTTCACTAGTTAACACCTGAATATGTTTGTTGGTGTTTGATGCTTTTGGATTGGAAATAAAGGTATTTTATTTGAAAACGTCATACTTATTTCAGTTAATGTCATAAAACTAGCGAGCTAAGCTAGTAGTAGTACCAACAGCGTCGTGTAAACATGACTATAGATGAGAAAAGCAAAGGAACAGACAAACCGATTCAATTGAGTGAGTTACTGTATTTAAACTGTAACTGCGCCAAATGATTCAAACATGTAACTTCGACCATTCAGTTCAAGCGAATCACTAGTAAAAACCAGATCAAAATAGCATTTTTTATCGGTTAATGATAAAAAATAGCGAGTGGAGACTTAGTGGACTGCGTCACAAAATAATTCACTGTTTTGAAGCACTCCAATCCGCGAATCCTTTGATTGACACTTCAATGCACACATGGTGAATCATTTGATTTAGATCAGGACTTCAGTGTGGGTTTGCAAAATGTTTGATTTAGTTCAGAACTTGTATCATGAATAATTAGATCGGGACTACGGAGTGCGGAAACAAATCATTTGTGGGTTCGAACATTTTGATTCAGATCGAAGACCTGTTCTGAATCAAATGATTCATGCACCCGCACCCAAATCCCGATGTGAATCAAATAATTTGTGATCTGTGCTCCAAGGTTCGTGAATCAATATTCAAATTGAGAGTGCAGATCGCAAATCATTTGAATAAGATCAGAACTTCAGAGTGACTTTGTGAATCATTTGATTCAGATAGGGACTTGTGTGTAGGTTTGCAAAACGTTTTATTTAGTTTGCAACTTCATGCATCGTGAATTATTTGATTAAGATTGGAACATCAGAGTGGGTTCACAAATCATTTGTGCAAAAAAGATATTCCGAAGTCACTGTTTGAGCTGTTCAATGAGCTTCCATGAGGGAGTAAACCCAGTCGATGTATTTAGTTTACAACAGTGTTGTTTTGGCAGTAGATAGTGTTTATCACAAGGGAAGTGTGTAAGAGTAATGCAGCTGTAACGCCTAGTTGCTGTAGTACATTCATCCACGCTAAGTGCTCTCGTTCATACTCCTGCATCTGTTCGTGGAGCACCATCACCTCCGAGCACCTGATGCCGACATTTATTCCACAGTATTGCGTCCAAGGAATCATAAATCAGTGCATTGTTTTTGTGTGATGACACCGTTGAGGATTCATTAACGCCATGGTTTATTCCATTGGGAGATCTTCAGTCTGAAGGAGCCCACTCAGGACTCGTTAACTTCCCAACAAAATACCTCTGATATTAAACCTCTGCAATATTAATGGTCTCTCTCCTGGATTTCTGTTGGTGATCAATCATGGTTCTTCTCAACTGACCCTTGAACCCTCTTAGTTACCGGACCTCGCTCACATGAGAATTGCAGAATGTCCCATAAGGAGAATGCGTTAAATTATTACTATGTTTTATTGTATATTTGGGTAATTTCAGCACAATTCAAGCTATATGATCCAAACACACACAACTTGGGTCTTATAATATTTTAAGGTGAGACTTAGTGGATTTTAGGCCTTTTTGGTGATAACAGTTTGGTGATAACAGCGGAAGGTAGAGAGTCCAGTTATGATTGATTGAAGAATGGAGTTTCATTTGTTAATTTAAAGTAAATACATTTATCTATTTTTTAATAACATTTTAGATTTGCTGTTCAATTAAATAGTCCTGTACCCAGTATATAAACTATGGACTTCAAAATCTCTGAGTGAAAATAGGTCTGTTTTACCTTTTTCTGTCTTAACACAAATTTTCATTTGAAATTATATTCAGAATAACAATTTTAAAAGAGACATGCTCAATGGAAGCAAGACGATCTGATTTCTCTACATGATCACATGATGACTGTTACAAATGTAGTTACCTTCGATTAGTCACAATGAAAACAAATGGTCTTTTTTGTGTGCCATAATAATGGTTCTTTGTTTCAATTTCTTTAAAAAAATCTAAAACAGATTACAATTTATTGTGGATCCCACTGTTAAAAAATAAATAAAATGAAGTCATTACAACTGTGTGCACGGTAAATATAAGATAAATACTCAGAAGAAATAGGCTCAAAATAGCTTTAATTGGAGGATATCATGCCACACTTCAGGAAACTGATGACACTAATTTGATGTGGCCTATACAGATTTAGTATTGTTATTGGTGGTATTTTAACACGCTCGTCTTCATTTAAGCTGAAAACAGATCACTTTGTTCTCCTTGTAAAAGCTCTCAACATTTAAGTCTAATTAGTGGATTCTCCCAGTGGAGCATAAAAATCTGTGTGTGTGTGTGTGTGTGTGTGTGTGTGTGTGTGTGTGTGTGTGTCTGCCCGAGGGCACTTTATCTCCTCTGAGATGATGTGTTTTTGTCTCTGGGTGACCTTTGACCCATTGCCCTCTGAACTCACTGTGGGACTGGAGGGACAGACTCGTCCTCCCACCTGAGCTTCAGCAGCCGCACCTGAACACCTGCAGCAAACCAAATATAGATGAGGTACAATATCATTTGTTTATACAACTTGTACAACTTATACAATTGTATATTTTTTTATTTTTCCAATTTATTAATAGAAATAATGATCTATCTATCTTTCTATCTGTCTATATATATATATATATATATATATATATATATATATATATATATATATATATATATACACAAGTTTGTATTTATATATAGACACACACACACAAACACACACACACACACATATATATATATATATATATATATAGTAATTTACTGTAATTTCTGTAATTTACTATTGTAAAGTTACAAATTTAGTTTTGTTATGATTTTTTTTATAAAGTTATGTTTATTTATGTTTTTATTTTGTTAAATATTTCAAAATAATGTATTTTATATAACAAAACACATTTACAATTATATTTTAAATTATTGTAATTTTTTTGTTGATGTTAATGTAAAAATTTGAAATGATGCATTATTGTATTCAATAATGGTTATCAAATGTATACTACTTCAAACCAACATTCTCATGCTTTATTTTGACTATTATTCACACACACACACACATATATATATATATATATATATATATATATATATATATATATATATATATAAACACACACACACACAATAATGGTATAAATAATATTATATAATTTGACAATATAATATAATTATAGTTTCCAATGCCTAAAGTCATTTTAGGTTTATATTTAAATGTATATTTATAAAAAAAACTGATGTTCAGCATTTAATCAGAAGTCCAACATGTTCTAAAGAGCATGAGAAATGTAATTCACTCCAATATGTCTAAATTCTTGGCTGCTAGAGTACATTATGAATTATGAATAAGTGACGTGGTTCAAAATAATGAAACTGCATTGAAACACTACATTATGGCCTTAAATGGCCTCCTAACTGCTTGTCTCTCAGCTATGATTCAGCGTGTGTTTCCAGCGTTTGTCCCTGGACTCGTGTCATCTCGTCTCCAGCGTTCTCCACAGATGCAGATGGTGACAGCTTTCCCTTCAGCTCCTTCGAGGATCATTTGTATTGATGTATTCTGACTGTTGCTCCCTCTCCAAGTGCCGTTTTGTTTGTCCGCGTCGGCCCCTTGAATTTTAAGCGTGGTAAGTAACTCTCTCTTGTCAACAGATCTGTTTATTGGCTTCAGAATTATTCATAAAGTGCCAGCAGTCACGAGCAACGGGTCGTTTGGGTCAATCTGAAGGATTCGTGTCACATTACGTATTCCAGAAATGTTAAAATGCCATCACTATATGTTTCCGTTTAGACTTCGGGAAAAGGCCCAATTTATTTTATTTTTCATAAATATGCTACATTCATCATTCTTTAAAAGTGTTGCAGTTGAATTGTTGAGTTTTAAAATATTACATATTTTTAATAAAAATGTTCAAATATAAGATAAATTTGAAGTTCATGTGTAATGTATAGAGAAAGTGTTATACTTTAATTAAATATTTTAGAATATATATTTTAAGTGTTGCATTTTTATATTTAACAACTTGCTGCATAAACAACACTGTTTAAAAAAATACTGAATAAAAATATTGTAGAGTTAAAAAAAAATATAAAATTATGTTTTATAAAAAAAAACATTTATCGAATTTTAAAATGTTATATGTTTATATTATACATTTTAATAAAATATTTTATATTTTATAACAATTCTACATAAATAGGTGTTGTTATAACAATAAAAATGATTTATATTTAGGAATCTACAATAATACATACTTTGAAAAATATAGTATTTAAAAAATATATATGTTACAATATTAAATATTTTTAGAAAATATTTGAGCAAACTATATATTGATAGTGTATTTATAATATATATATATATATATATATATATATATATATATATATATATATATATTAGGGGTGTAACGGTTCACAAAATTCACGGTTCGGTTCGATACAATACACTGGTGTCACGGTTCGGTTCGGTACGGTTCGGTACGTTTTAGATACAGCAAAAAGAAAAAATTGGCAGATAAATTTCCTTGATTTTTAAAAAATGTTTTATTTATTAAAACTAACAAAGTATGTTTTTTTTTTTTTACATTGAACAATGATGGAGCTATTCTTTACCCATCTTCTATGGTGTTTTCTTAGCAGCATACTGTATAAAACAAAAATGGCTCCTTATAAAAAAAAATGAAAATGTTATATTATTGTAGTAGTTATGAACAAATACAAAGATGTAACTTTTTATATGGAACTCTATAACTCTTTATATTGAGTGTGTTTTTACTCAATTGGTTCTCTATAGGGCTTATGTTTTTTGGAACAAAGCAGGAATTACGGTCTGTCTGAAATGGACTCGTGAAGGAATATTGTAACAGGGCTCAATTACATTAAGCATGTTCTTAAAACCTACGTTTTCCACTACTGCGCTCGCTCACTCAGTACGCGCTGAAGGCTCGTTGCAAAATGGCCAATGCGTTTAACAGACCAGAAATAGAAGATCCTCCAATAACCAACAGATCTGGTGTTTGGGTGCACTTTGGATTCCCTGTAAGCTATATTGGTGATGATAGAATCAATGGTAAATAGTAAGGTCTCATATCCGCGGCTATAACGTAAATGTAGCCTACCAATCGCCGTGGTGATGTCTTTTGCCCTGTTTGAATCCGTTGGAAATGTCTGTCTAAATGCTGCGGGGATAGTTTTGTTGCGTGTATGTTTCTCCTTTTTTCCGTCTTTTCCCAGATACTGACACACTAAGGTGATGTCGGCGTAAATGAGTTGACATGTTTCAAGTAATCCCGCTGGTGTTTTTTTTTTTTTTTGTATTCCCCCTGGTGTACCCTAGATGCGACATATCGTTGTGTTTTTTTTATCCACCACTCTCTTGCCATCACCAATATAGCTTACAGGGAATCCAACGTGCACCCAAACACCAGACCTGTTGGTTATTGGAGGATCTTCTATTTCTGCTCTGTTAAACGCATTGGCCATTTTGCAACGAGCCTTCAGCGCGTACTGAGTGAGCGAGCGCCTGACTGAGTAGCCTAACCTAAACATATAAGTTGGTGTTTTTTTCTTCTTCGGGGGTGTCAGGGGCGTTGCCTGTTACGTCGTTTGGGTTATTGGGCTACCTTGTTGAACGCATATCATTATATTTCACAATTTGTTTTATTTTCCAAATATAATTAATTAGTCCAACGAACCGTTCGGTCCATAATGCGTACCGCGTACCGAACCGAAAGCCTCGTACCGAACGGTTCAATACGTATAAGCGTATCGTTACACCCCTAATATATATATATATATATATATTAATAAAAAATTATAAAATGTTTAGATATAATTTAATTAAAAAAGCTTTCATGTTCTCATTCCCTAAACTATGTTTGAGGTTTACTGGGATCTGTGATTAATCCTGACGTGCAGTTGCTGTTTTTGTATGATGTCATGATAATTCATCCTATACTGAGATGAAAATGTTCTTAATGTGTCTTTCTAGGTTCCTGGGATCAGCCTCTGAGCTTCTGGTTTCTTCAAAGCGCCACAACATGGATGGTCTTGTTGGTAAGGCAATGTCTCAAGGATATGCGTTTGAATCCTCAGGGAATGCCTCCACTGATAAAACCAGATCATTTCTATCTTAGGCTACAGATATTTATGTTTAGATGCATTCTGATTTGTGAGTACAGGGATGTTTTGTAGCCTCATCTGTGACCACATGCATGTTGATTGGCCATGAAGGTCCAATGCAAGCTGAACCCAGAGAAGCGGCATCCCCTCGACTGTGTTGTAGACGCACAGCGAGGACCAGGATGTCACATGGTCTGTTTCCTCCGCCGCTAACAAGCCCCTCTACACCCTGTCGTTCTGTCTGCTTTTGTTGTTGGTTTTCCCGCAGAGACTCTCTCTCTCACCTGCTATCTTCCAGAGGCATCAGTGTTCGTAGCTTTCTCATTTTGTCAGATCTTGTTGGGTCTCAAAACGGGAAATTTGTTTTGCAAATGGCAGACGTCGAGTTTGATTCTGCGTGAGCCGACTGGCAAAACGATGACTAAAGAAGGAGCGGAGAGAGACTGTGAGAATGTCACGTCGGGCCTGAATTAGGTTTGGGTGAAACCGGACGCTTTGAAGGTGCGTTCCTGTCTGATCTTGATGATGAATGAAATGTATCATAGGAAGAAAACGAGAGAAACTCTCGGAAACTCTCTCTGAGTCTTTGCCGTCACGGCATCAGAGAGACATTGATCAAAGTCAGCGGTTGTTCAGGTGACTACAAAACACCATGAAACCCTTATAGAAGTAGTCAGTATTACATGTGAACTACGTATATCCCAGATCTTTTGAAGTCACATGACGGCTTTATTTGAAGAGCAGACCCAGACTTAAGTTCTTATTCAGTTAAAATGCTCCTATCTGGGTTCATCAAAGTCAAGGTTATTATAGTTAAAACTTAAACATTTAGTAACATTTTCATCAATTAAAAAAAAAAAAAACTTTAACTGAGACCATCTATCTATCTATCTATCTATCTATCTATCTATCTATCTATAGCATTTATCAACATTTGTTAATGTTAGTTAATAAACATTTTGTTCATGTTGGTCTTAATGTTAAATTTTGAACTTAAAATCTATTTGGTGAATAAATGAAGAAGTATTGTTCATCATTAAATTATGGTGAATAATGTGGTTAACTAATGTTATCAAATGCAACAAAAGATATTGTATTTAAAGTGTTACTGGTAAATATAGAACATTTTGGTTACACTTTATTTTAAGATGTCCTTGTAACAGAGTAATTATACATTTAAGTACTGTGTAATATCATTTAACATTGTATATGGGTAGGGTTAGGATTAGGGTTTGGTTTAGGGTTATTTGCCTGTAATTATGCATAGTTTATTGTTATTATAAAAGTACACGTAACATGTTACATGGATTTAAAATAAAGTGGTACCAAATGTTTATATTAACAAGTTCTGTTGGCACAGCAAGACAAAATACACTATAAACATCTCTCAAGACAAGCCACATTAAAAAAAAAAATTATATTAAAAAACAAGTCAAAATGTTCTAGCTCATGAAAACAAGTAAAAAAAGACTAATTACAAATATTACGCAGTCGTTTTTGGGTCAGTTTAGGGAAAAATTCTCATCATTAACAAACTATTATTAATATTATTACTGTTATTAATAGTCAGTAAGGTATCATTGTTAAGTTCAAGTATGGGGTCAGAATAAGGGATTTAAATATGTTCATGCAAAATAAAGCATTAATATGTGCTTTATAAGTACTTATAAACAGCCAACATGGTAGTAATATGCATGCCAAAAAGCAACTAGTAGCTGGTGAGAATTAGACCTTAAAATACGTGTTATCTTTTTATTTATTTGCAGTGTGGTAGGATCCTAGTACTCTGATAGAGTTTGTCCATACCAGATCCAGATATTATTCAGGTAGTTGGCTATATTTGAATATTTTAACTATATAACTAACTGTTCTCCACCATGACGCTCGTGTCAGATATAGCACCTCTTGTGGCCACACTGAGAATGCAGATTTATGCAATGATCAGTGCACTTGAGAGGCAGAGCAGAGTAGATTTCAGGTCTTTTGTACATTTTGGTGCTTATAATGTAACTGTTATCACAACACTCCTGTGACTCTGAATGTTTAGAATTTCGACTCATTCAATCAAATGATTAGCTTCAGTATTTCTTTAGCCTGAAAGCCACTGCCGAGACCTTTAAACTAGTAGTAATTAAAATAATACAATTACAGAAAGTATCCCGGGGGTAATATTTATCAAGGCGCTCTGATAATGAAACAGTCCTCTTTTATTTTCCTAATGTTTTGACACTCCAGGGAATCGGCAGCTCTGGAAATATTTAGGCCGCAGAATTTTAGGAGAAACTTTCATACTTCCAGAGAGAGTGGGAGGAAAGCAAAAGATTAAAGGAAGAAATAATTAAAGATTGGCAAGATATCTGTGCGATATCCAAGACTGGTGTTTCTGGCAACGAGGAAAGTGGGGGAAAGCAGAGAGAAGGAGTTTCTGGACAGAGAAAAGTGAATAAAACGGAGAGTAAAGCATTATCTGAAGGCTGTGTGTGTGTGGAAGGATAATACAGTTATGGAGGAAAAGAAGAGAGAGCAGGTGGGTGGATTAATGGAAACTGACGGAAAAATGAAGGTGGCAAAATCTAAAGCTCATGAAATTAGAGATATTGTAAACAAACACAGCTGCTGTGAAGACAGATGCTGGTGACAAGGGGGAAAACTCTCAGCTCGCCAAGATTTCTGCCCACCGCAGCTTATTCTGACCGTAAACTGACCACTTATCTCAGGTTTTGCTCTAATATGCCGTTTAGGGACGGGTTTATATGAAATTGTTGATACAGTATATACAACTTCAGAAATTCATTTTTACAAAGATTATTTGAGTACAAATACATGTGGGACTATTAGCAGAAATCATACAATGTGTCATACTCGTGGGGACAGTAGGAATGCTTGGAAATAATATTTCCATTACATTCGTTATTTGTAGTGAGCCAGCTACCCAATAGCAATAAGATTCGTGCTTTTGACAGACCAACTTTTAATTTCTCAGCTTTCAAAATCAGTTGTATAGTGAAACACATATGATGTGTCTTACAATAACGTATTTTTCAAGCTCTTTAAAGATCAGATCGCTTTATTTATGTGAAACAATTCATTAAATTAAACTGTTTTCTTTGTGAAAATTCCAAATATGTGAAAATGTATTCTCGTAATATTTCGACTTTATTCACAGAATATTTGGACTTTATTCTCTGAACATTTTGACTTTATTCTCGTAATATTTCAACTTTATTCTCGAAACATTTCAACTTTATTCTCGTAATATTTTGACGTTATTCTGGAAAATTTCGACTTTATTCTTGTAATATTTCGAATTTATTCTCGAAACATTTCGACTTTATTTTCATAATTTCGACTTTATTCTCAAAATGTTTAAACTCTATTTTCATAATTTTGACTTTATTCTCAAAATATTATGACTTTAATCTCGTAATCTTAGATTTTTTTTTTAAGGTGGCACTAAAACGCTGTTGTAATTTTATAAAAAATAAGAAGATCCTATAATAATTTAATATAGATTTACAGTAGTAACAATAAATATGACATTTATGATGTGATTAATGATAATTTCATTTTAAATATAGTGAATATTTCTAAGGTAGACACCCGGCCTAATAAATGATATTAAAGATCTGAATCTAAACATGCCATGTCTACAAATGGAAAAATCAACCATATATTTATTATATTCAATATTGTGTGTTTGGCCCTAGCATTCTTGAGTCAAGTTGCATTTACTTGAGAAGCAACAGAACAAGAAACTGTAAATAAATAAAAAAAATAAAAAATAAAAAAAATAAAGATATTGAGAATAAATAATTTGAAATAAATTACTTAAATGAAACAATAACATTCTGAGATTGTATTCAATTACTGAATAAAAGTAATAAATTAAATCAATACAATTAAATTATTTAAATTAAAATCAATAAATTTATCAATCAATAAGCATATCATGAAAACGCTTTCTACACCAAATCTTTGTCAATACTTTAATAATAAACCAGCATGGACACGAATTCACTGCAGATTTTGGCCCATATCCATGAGCTTTACAGAAAGCAGCAGTGTTTGGTGATTAATTATTTCTCAGAAATGATCATTGCATCAGTCCGTCACCCTTTAGTCATGACTTCATGTCCAGACGGACTGACTGAAGTTGTGTAAAGCTAGCAAATCAGATTAAAACTGCCTGCGTCTGCTAATTTGTGTCATTTTTCTGTGCCGTATGCATCAGACGGACAGTGAAAAGACTGAAGACGTGCCGTCTGATGCTGAGACCAGCTTTAGATAAAGTTCAATTGCTTTCAAATAGGTTTATAATACCAAGCTCTCTGAGTCCTGTAGTCTAGACACTTTTGTGTACTGTTTTTGAAAGAAAGTAGTTTGCAAAATAGGGAACAGAATTAAAAAATGTAGGCTTTGGATTACATTTGCAAAATACATTTTTTAACAGAATGTCACTTGCATGCAACATGATGAGGTCATGTGACAATGTGGCATTTTATTTATAATTTATTGCAGTTTTTTATGTCACACTGCAAAAGAAAAATACATTAGAAATTTGATGCGTTTTTCTTAAATCAAGTTATAATTAATTGAGAAACAACACTGCATTAAATTTTATATGAAATATAAAGTGTATTTATATTGCCAGTACATATATTCTATAAGAATATATTCTATAAGTCCTGATAACATTAATGTTGTGCAATTACGTAAAAAAAAATAATAATAATATACTTAAATACAATTAATAAATACTTATTAAAAATAAATTAAATAATTTAAAATAAAATTGAATTATAAAATTGAATCAGTAAGTTTAATAATTAATAAATGTGTATTTTTCAATATTTGTTTTGACATTTTAACATGAAAATTAGAATAGTATTTATTTATTTATTCATGCATTTTGTCTTTTTTTTCCAGTAAAAATATCTAAGCATTCTTAAATTAAGATTAATTTACTTGAGAAGCAAAATTACATTAGATGATATATAAAACTTACAGTTAAATTCAATCAAAATTAAGAGAAATGTTTTTGCTTACAACAAGAAAATACATCTGCCAGCGTTGTTAGAAAAATGATTTTGTTTTCCATTTGAATTAAGTTGATTTTTCTGACCCCACTGACAGATACAGTATTTATATATTTATTGTTTAAGGCTTACAACAAAACAAGACTTAATATCTCAAGTTATTTGTTTCTCAAGTAAATGTAACTCGATTAAGAAGTTTAGATATTTTTACAGGAGAACCAGACAAAAATACAGATTTTTTTTGTGTGTGTGTACTGCAAACTGTTGTGCATTCAGATGTAAAACCAGTAGGCAGTTTACAGTATATAGTGAACAGCATGCAATAAGCAGTACCAAACTGCACATTTCTATTTACTAGACTCTCATCTTCACTAATGCTGCTCTGGGACTTTGAAGGCAGGAGTCCCGTGCATCTGCCTATGACGAACTTATTCAATCATCTCTTTTGCATTAAAAAAATGAAGACAATGGCCTATTGAGAGGATTCTGGCAGAACTCATGTCAAACAATGTTTGTGTTAGCATGCATCCGTGTGCTGCTCAACAGAAGGACAGACAAATGAATGTCCTTCAGCCCGTAATTACAGGCATCAGAACAGAGCGTCCTCTCCAGCAGAAACACAGAAATATCAGAGAATATGATGAATGCATCCTTCGCTCTCCATGGATCTGATGTTGTGCAGCAAATGAGATGAATTAGGGGGAACAAATCATACAAAGAAATCTAGAATACGTCCAGCTCATATTTAACTTTAAAATTTGAAATAATATATTGCATGAAGTGGTGCAGGGTCATCCAAAAACATTGCATTTTAAACTAAACCAGATTCAATGAAATCGCTCGTGTTCAGTGTTTGGTCTCAGTAGCATTTCATGAGTCATTGCATATCAAAATCATTAGGGTTCAGTCCGGCCGATCGATTTTCCTCTCGAAGCAGGTTCATACATTAAGGTTTATAATATGGATGAGGTTTGGAGGTGACAGAATCGATGTTTCGGTGTCTGGCGTGATGTCAATAGTGCTCAAAGTGTGTGAATCACTGTCCAGTGCATGTGAATGTTTCTTCACTCAGTCAGAAAGCTTCTGTGAGGAATTATTGTTTTTACTCAACTCAACCTTTTAAGCAGCATATTGCAATATTTTTGTTTTTTTTTAATGCCAGACTTTTTGACTATTTGTCATTTGTTACATTTGACTAGTTTAGCCAGCAACTGTTAACTTTAACTAATTGGCTTTGTTTTTATTGCTTTTAGAACACTGCAAAATGATTTTGATACATGAATGAATGATACAAATATCTAAATATTACCTAAACATAAACCAAAGTACATTTAGTTGAGAAGCAGAATGGAATATTTTCTGAAGAACAAAAAAAAGTGAAGTGAGTTTATGCTTAAAACAAGAAAAATATCTGCCAGTGGGGTTAATAATCTTGAAAATAATCGTAATCTTTTCCATTTTTCAGAAGACTTAATATCTCATGCCATTTTGCTTCCTAAATGTATCTTGATTTCTGAATGGTTAGATATGGTTAGAATGGTACTGAAAAAATAAATTGCTTGAATCAAGTTAATTTTCTGTCTTTTTCTTTTTTATTGCCTGTTGACAATTCATTATGAATTTACACTTTTTGATTAAATATCTGTCTGAAATAACTACTATATATATATAAAATTCACATGACTTTTAAAATGAGACTTTCTCATATGTCAAGGTTTAAAATGCTGTGGGAATTTTGATTCTTAAAAGGAAATACAGTTGTTGAGACTAGTTTAAAGTCATCTTGTTGTTGTCTTAGAAGTTTGCTGAGGATCTTTAGCTGACAACCACTGCCTAAATTATTTGTGTAATGTTATAATTACATGATTTGTCACATATATGTCATATTTCAGTGGCCTTTTTGATGCACAAACATGCAAAGAGTACATAAACCTCTGTAAACATGCATGTGGAAATAAATCAGTGCATGCATTCACAGCGGTCTTGTTTAGGCTGCTGGGTTTTATTTAAAGCCAGTCCTGTCTGAGCAAGCCTAGATCTGTGCTCTGCTGTGTTTGCTGCGGGGGAACTCAATGCTGGAAACTTTCAGTGCGACACACTTGTGTTCAAGCAGCATGACAGTAAAAGAGCAGAGCCAGTCAGAGAGGTAAATGCTGACGGCTGGAGATTTCTCATCTCTCTGCTTTATCTGTGGCTAAGGTCAGTAATATCTCTCTCACAGATTTCTCTCTATTTGAGAAACAGTCTGTAGAAAAATATCCGAACGACTCCCACTTATTTTGCTGCGGGTCTTTTTTGTTGGTATTAAAATACGCATGAGGCGGAGAGAAAGAGAAATGCTGACCATTTTTCCAGTCTTCAAAAAACAGACGTGCAGAGGAACCTGACAGCCATGAAATAAATTAATGCAACATGTCAATCAAAACAGATGGAGAGTTTCAGACAATTACTCAGTTGCTTCCCAAACTTGTAAGAAAAAAAAAATCCATGACTGTCTTAATGTCTTCATTTTTTCTTTCAGTACATGATTGCATGCATTCATAGTATTTCAATATCCATTTTCACCTGCATGGCTGTTCAATGCTAAATCATTTTTGCATTAATGGAAATTTCCATCAAGGCAGGTCTATAATGCATTATTTCAGGAGACTAATTACGTACAGTTTAAAATGATGGGGATATGACAAAATATCACTTAAATTAAATATATGCTTTAGACATGAATTGTTTAATTAAATATGCTCATTTCTAACTTCATACTTGTATTTATGAGCATTAAACCTCACTGGATTATCATCTTAAACCAAACACACAGTATTTTAAAAACAAGTTTTAAGGCTTTATGACCAGATTAGATTTGAGCATTTCTGATGTTTCATGAAATTGAATATGTAACTTGTGTAACTTCATTGTATGATTTTTATCAGTTTTCATTTTGTATTTATTTTATTTCAGTATTTGTTTTTTGTATAAGTTGTATAAGTTTTTTGTATAAGTATAAGTTTTAATTTTAGTTTAATTTTAATTTAAAAAGTATAAGTTTTAATTTGTATAAGTTTTAATTATTATATATATATATATATATATATATATGTTAATGTATCATTACTATTAATTGGACAATGTTCAGTTAATGTACTACTATTTTATTTCAGTTAGCCTAATTAATTTTTTATGTTTTAAGTTAATAATATCACTAGGTTTGTAATATTTTTATAATATATTATCACAAAGTAATGTAATTTAATATATTTATTCCATTTATAATTGCAATATATAATGAGAAAAACATGGCAATCAACTCAAATATGTAAAATAATTTTATTTTAAACAGATAAAATAGATGAGCTTTGTGCATGGTACAACAAATACTTCCAGCTGTAAAACTCTTAAACAAAGACTGATGTGAATTTTGTTCGTGGACAAACTGCAAATAAAAGAAATATTCAATGACACATTACAAGAAAATACTGTTTCAGTCTTTCTACATCAAACTTTTCACATTTAATTCATTGTGTATTTGTGCTTTCTTTAAATTGTTGTTGAAATTTACTAGAAATTTTGGAGTGAAAATTGTTTAAAGCTAATACTGCATCGTGAAGTGACGTTTTTTGTACTCTAGTTTTTATGGTTTTATGAATTAGCAATTATTTTTTCGAGATTTCAAAAATATGGCACCAGTTTTGCCCTTGAACTTACAGTAACAGGCAAAACGGCTTCACTAACCGAACTCAAACTATTCAAACAACGACGACGTGAAGTGACACTGTTAGGATTTATGATGTTCCACGCTTTTTCAAACCACTTTCGATGTGTCCATCAAAATCCAGAAAAGCACATTTCAAGCTTGGCTGCCGCTCGCTTCAATCTCCAATTCTCAAACAACACAGTAATGATAAGACACATTGAGTGATGTGCTCGGAGCGTGACCGCTGGGGCCATCTTGAACATCTCTGTGATGCATCAGGACCCTGCAGGTCAAATGAGCTGCTCTGTTCTCTGTGAGCACTGGAATCACTTTAGCGCTTTCTGAAAACTTATTTCACTGGCTGAAGGTGAAGGTAAAACTGTGTTAAGAATAAAACTTCTTTTGGAAAAAGCATTTATAATCTCCTGTACAATTTTTTATTTTTTTTGACGGTTCACATGTAAGGAAACTTTCCAGTTTCCAGCAAAGATGGTTATGGGCTGGAACCCTGAATCATGAGAAGCAGGATGATGAAGGTACAGTTTCAGAACAACTGAACCTCACAAAACTAAACTAGATCACTTCTATTCTAACAATTGAAGCTGTTGAATTGAATTGTTGTTCATGAACTGTCTAACTGGTTTGAGAACATATATTAACATAGAAAGTCATTTCATATCTAATTGAAGTTGACAGCTACCTGTCAAAAATTTCTCATAGGAAATTTAAATTTCCATTCATCTAAAATAAAATAAATAATTTACTTACAAATATATTTATATAAATACATTTATTTCATTACTGTTTTTCTTCCCTTCATTTTAATTATCATTAATTTATTTAGATTAAGGCTCTGACCAGTTATTTTAATATAGCGACAAACTATCATAGTTTTTTGGAATATTTCAATTTGATTTTATTTTTCTATTTTGAAATTTTCGTTTTAATTTAAATTAATTTCAGGTAAATTTAATTTCAAAAGTTTGATGTATTTTGTTGTGTGCTATTGTAATTTTTTACAAGTTTTTGTCATTTATTTGATATATTTTTTAATTTATTTAATTATTTTAAATGCTATTTATTAAAGTTTAAATATATATATATTTAAAATATTTATTTTTCAATTTTTTTAAGGTGTACATTTTTAAAGTTGTTTATGTATATATATATATATATATATATATATATTCACATCTGACATTTTATTTTAGACAGATATGATGTTTTGTGTGATGCAAAAAATGAACATACTGTAAAATATGTTGTATGCAGTAAGACAGGCAGGCTATGAAATAAAGTTTCAGTGCTGTTCAGCTTGCAGATGTTGGCAAATTTAGCATCTAGTTCTGCTATGTGACTTCATGTCAGATTGGATAGTCTTGAGGAAGATGTTTTGTGTGCAGTATTTATCAGATTGTACAGTGAAAGCCTGTCTGAGGATGAGACCATGCTTTATACGCAACGATTATATAGACTGTGCTAATGAGCTTTTCGCATAATTCGCAACAAGCATATCATCTACATGTTCACTGTTTAAGTTTGCATGAAGCTTGAGTTGTTTTCCTGCATGCAGAGGCGCGTGGAGAGAACTCAGTCCTCCAGTCCTCACATCTGAACATCTCTCAGCAGGATTCACTCATCATCCCTGCTGCTCACCGTAATTCAGACTAACAGCGGGAGCTTCTATACCCTCTACTTTAAGCCCATGGGTAGATTGTAAGAGTCTATAAACTATAAATCACAAACAAGGCTTGAAATCAACAGTCATTGTTTTTAGATTTCTCAAGGTTTTATTGCCTGCCAGCTGTTAGCATTAATACTGCAGTTTCATGGAGTGGATTTTAATATCTTTTATTGAGCGAGGTGGGTGTTTTACACTTACTTTGTGTCTTACACTTGATTAATCAATAATACACGATCTCGTCCTCTAGAGAGAGCAGAATGGAGGGAAGTCTTGTTAGCATGACACAATCATGTGAAATGGCAGGCACTGCATGAAAACTAATGCCAGTGATAATTAAAAAAAAAAAAAAAAAAAAATTATATATATATATATTGAAAATTTGTTTTCTAAAATATGGAAAATAAGTTTCTTTTTCTTACCACACTGGCATATTTTTTGTTGTTGTTATAAGCAAAAAAAGAAGGAAAAATATATATATAATATTTTTAATTAATATTTTCTCTAATGTTTAAATATTAAAAAACACTGAAAGAAGATACATTTATTATTTGAAAAAAAATTAATGATTAGTAGTTGATTTTCCTTATTTTTTAAAAGTTAACATTAATTTATTTATTTCTTATTTATTTTAATTATTTGTTTTTCATTTAATTACTAGTATTTAGTAAATAAATAATTATTGGAACTTAATTACATTTTAAGTAATGTTTTATTTTAAATTATTTTATCAAATAAATTTGTATTTATTCATTTAAATACAATTTAAATGAATTATTCTATACAAGCATTTTCTCTAATTCTATTGTTAAAATATGAAGTTTACTTTTAAATAGATTGGAAGTAAGATTTTTTTCTAGTTAATTTTAGTCTAGTTTTTTTAATCACTATATTATTTAGTAATTGAATATATATCAGAATTGGATCATTTTATTTTCAAATTATATTTTTTAATTAATTAGTATTTAATAATTGAATAAATGTATTTATTAAAATTAAGTTAAATATAGTATAAGTGCATTTTTGTCTTACTGCACTGGCAATATGATTAAAGATTCATGCAATATTAAATACATTGATCTTATTTCAAGGATGTTTAATGGAAAACACTTCAACAAAAGACTAATAATTTAAAAAAAAAACAATTCTGTGAACAAAAGCATGCAATGGATGCTGAACACAATTTTAGGGGCTTCATGCATGACATTTTCTAAATGTATAAGCTTCTTTTCTTTTTGGAAAAACTCAATCAAGGCTAAGCATTTCCCAAACTCTTCAGAGTCTCAGAGTTGTAAAAGGACACTTGTGGCCTGTTTTGTGAATTACCCAGCACTAGTCTGTTTGACACGGCAATCAACAGTTATCAGCCCGTGCAGCAGCGTGCATCCATCACAGGGTTAAAACACGCAGACCCTTGCAGTGGCGGCTGTTACCGTAAACTAATGTAATTAGTAGAGACTCAGATTTGTCCACACCTTTGTGAGCTGGAAGCTGGAAAGGGCAGCCAGTCGCTGTCTGTGTTCAGCTGGACTCTTTATGATTTGGTCCGTGCAGTCATAAATCAAGCCGGAGTGATGCCGACGGGCTCATCGCAGATGGTACAGCTCTCGCAGCCCAATTAATGGGCTGGTTTTGTAGTGGGGCATGCTGGGAAAGAGGAAAAGATCTGGCAATCGAAGCAGAAGAAAGAAACAAGGGGGAAGAGCTCGAGCACGTGCTTGAAATCTGAAAACAGACACAAAACATCTCAATGTTCAGCTCTTACACTCCAGTCCCAATAGTGCCACAGAGATTCATCATTTAAACATCATATAACCTCTGGATTCAGAAACGTTTTGAAGCGGTGCCACGCGCTTCAGAGATAAACAGTCCAAATTTATAATTGACAAATATTTCTTCTGTTTTCAGAAAGGGCTCTGACATCTAAAATAAATAAACACTGAGCAAAAATTGTATAAAGCAGAAATATATTGTTCTACAAATATATATATAGAGTTTCAGCATAGAGTTTCTAAAGTCTCACATGTTCATTTGATGTTTTTGTGCTATAAATGCAGTCGACTGGACTTTGAATATTGCATTACAGACAGCAGGTACAGAAAAAAATAAAAATAAATAATTGTTTCCAAAATCTTTTAGACACTTTAGAAAAAATAATATACACACACACACACACACATATATATATATATATATATATATATATATATATATATATATATATATATATATATATATATATATATAATAGGCTTTTATTGATCATTTAGTAAAGCGAGAATATGTTGAATCAGAGGCCCAAAATGAGCAAAAATATGCAATTTATATTAATTTGATATTTATTTGGCCAAAAAGTGATGAATTCTGATAACTGTAATCTAAATCAGTGAGTATAGCAGATGCTTGCATGAAAATGCATATAAATATTAGTTGTCACTACCAATATTTATTTCCCAATAAAATGTCTTTCAAAACATGTAAAGATATGCAATACAGTAATAAAAGTTTCTCGAAAAGAGTTGAGTCATCAAAAGCCTGATGATCATATTTGGTACATTTTAACATGATTCCTCTGAAAAAAATATGGATAATGAAATAAATCTAAGTTTCTTCAGTCCAATAAGTGTTCATCTTTAAAAACTGCTGTAATAAGGTTCCATTAGTTAATATTAGTTAACTAATTTAGTTAACATGAACGAAGCAAGAACAATCCTTCTACAGCATTTATTAATCTTAATGTTAATTTCAACATGTGCATATTAAAATCAAAAGTTGTGCTTGTTTACATTAGTGAATGCACTGTGAATTAGCATGAACTAACAATAAATAACTGTATTTTCATTATCTAACATTAACAAATGGAATCTAATTCTTAAGTGTTACCAACATCCCCGGGAACACATGATAGGTAAAAATTGATAGCCTGAATGCACTGTAAGTCGCTTTGGATAAAAGCGTCTGCTAAATGCATAAATATAAATATAATATAACATTGCAAATAAAAAAGTGATAAAGCAAAAAGAGCTAAATGAGCTAAAGGTATAGACGTTTGTAAAGTTCTCTCAATCAGATGACAGAAGGCATTCATTAGATTGTGTACAAATGGTTTTGCAGCCGTTTTGGTCATGTTGATGATCTAGAGGCCTATCAGATATGATACAGTGGGCTTTATAGGGTTAAGTATTTAGAGATGTCACATACCAGTGGCCGTCTCTGCGGAGGAGAGAAATGAATTAATGTGTCTTGCTTCAGCGCTGTCACAGTCAGCCATCTAGAGAATCCAGTGTAAATATTCCCTCTGTCACATTAAACTGTCTAATTGCATTTCTCAGCCACTCCAAAACACTCTGGATCTCCAACGGTACTGAAACATGGCCAAATTCATTTATGGCAATCAACAGACTGAACGTGTGCTTGTCCTGCGGTGGTCTATTCCTGGAATGAGAAATGTACTGTATTTCTGATGCACGGACGGCTTGTTAGAGCTGCAAACATCACTAGCACTAATACTCATCATTAACCTACAGCCCGAAATGTTTCCGATACTGTTTGTGCTACAAAAAGCAAGCATATTCCACATTCAGATCGATAGTGGGTTCATGGTCATCGTCAACTGTCTATTGACCCTCCAGTCTTCAGGTGAGCAATTGAACTGCTTCTCTAAAGGATCCACCAAACAAAACACCTCTCACTTTGTGTTCTTTCTTCAACCACCCTAGAAATTGATTGCATTGTGCAGAGTGCCCTCCACATATAATCAAAAGGAAGGTGGCCAGCTGCGATGGGAAGCTGTGCCTTTGAGATGGAGTGCCTTCATGAAGTATAGAGAACTGAAGCGTTTCAGCAGAAGATGCATGCTGCTTCCACGAGGGGATGTGTGAATTGCTAAGAGGTAAACAACAATCAAATGTTCAGTCCGCAAAGAGAGACATTTTTGCCAAGTCATTTCGCGAAATTGGACACTAGGATACTTTTATGCCCATTTGTTGACCTGTTTTGAATCTGATGCCCACCCAACACTTCTGAGTTGTCTTGAAAGTGATCATGCAAAAAGATGTGTGTTTGTAAAAAGGTCAAAATATGAGTCCAAACAAAAATGAACAAAATATGATACCATAATCTATAAGAATGCTTACTCCAGTGAAAATGTCCATCTCTACTGTTGTCACTCACATCGAAATCACATGAGTATGTGACACACTTGTGTTGCATTGTGAATAGTGTTATGCAACCTACACAATGAAGGTAAGATGTTCTGAGTTTGTTTAGAACATTGCTGTGTTGTTGCTAGGTGATTCTGAGTGGTTGCTAAGATGATCTTAGTGTTTTCAAGTGAACAGATATTGCACAGATGGTTGCTGTCAAAAATTAATATTATGAGCAATAAGTAATAGTGATGCTTACCTTAGCAAGAATGATTGCACTGGGACACAATTTATGGTTTCATAACCATACGTACTGCATCAAGCATTTTTATCTGTTGTTGCCATTTAAATGGTCTTAAATTACCCATCTCAACATTTGCAAGATGCTTCCAAGACTCATTTAAAATTAAATGTAAAATATTAATGTAAGTCTTAGTAGGATTATCTTAATGTTAGTGCTTTCTCCTCCTCGCTGACAGCTTCTGATTATTTCAGTCAACTATATTAATGCTATTTGCTTAGGCATATAAGTATTACTCATGCTCAGGGATTTGAACAAACTTCAACATTTAATACTAAAATTCATTCACGACCAAAAATCCCCAGTCTTGCATTGAAGGAGGGGCCCGAACCATATCTAGAGACCAGAATTTACTCACCTTCAGACCATCCAAGATATACATGAGTTTGGATCCTTTACAGTGAATGGATGCCGTCAGAATAAAAAGAAAAATTACAAATCAACCGATAAAAACATCAAAATAATCTAAAAATAATCTGCATTACTTCCTCATTTATATATCATCTTGCAGTGAATGGGTGCCATCAGAATGAGAGTCCAAACAGCTGATAAAACATCACAATAATCTACAAGTAAACCACACCATTCCAGTCCAAGATGTTGATAAGTTTGTTTCTTCATCAGTTTTGGAGAAATCTAGCATTACATCACTTGCTCACCAATGGATCCTCTGCAGTGGATGGGTGCCGTCAGAATAAGAGTCTAAACAGCTGATAAAAAACATCATAATAATCTTCGAATAATCCACAAAACTCCAGTTTTAGAGACCAGAATATCAAAGATTTGAAGTTTGAAGAATATTACAAAGATATGCATCACCTCCTCACCAATATATCCTCTTGCAGTGAATGGGTGCCGTCAGAATGAGGGTTCAAACAGCTGATAAAAACATCACAATAATAATAATAATAAAAAAACTTAAAATGCACTAGCAACTACCAACAAAAGTTTAGTATTATATCAGTAAGTTTTGCATAAGCAAAAATCTGATTGATGCTCCAGTACAGCAGCCAAGACACATTTTGCAGCCACTAAACTGCATAAATATCATTTGTCAGAGGCATGGTTTAAAGATTTTTTTTTACCTTCCTTAATGTTTCTGTTCCAGCCTCTTTTTATTGACTTCCCGCATGTGCCCTTTCCCACTGAGATTCATTTTTAAATGTCACCTTGAAGAATCTAGTAATTATTCATGTCTTTTCTTTGCAAGTGGTGTTCCAATTGTTCCTCTAACCTTTCTATTGCTTTAGATGTAGATGATATTACACACCGGGTGGTGCTGAGTGTTTTCCTGCACCAGAATATTCTGCATCACAGCAATTAATTGCTTCTTTTGGACTGTTTATATACACAATGTGAAAAGGACAAGCGGCTATTGTTAGAATTGATGAAAAACAAAAGGCAAATGGGTTCTGTGTTGCGCACAGGGAATTTCAATGTCGTCTTGCTTGAGGAAGCGTTGCACATATGCTAGTACGCTTGTTACAAACAAAGTCATCAAGCAATGAAGTGATACATGCAGTCACTTGAGGAGAATATAAATTCATCAAATACAGCAAGCGCTGAAGCATGAACTAGAGTTTCATGTTAACAAAAAAAAATGGGAATCTAAAACTCGGCAGTTGATTGTTTCAGTGTGTTGTGCTGCAAGGGTGTTCTGAGTGGTTGCTAGGTGGTATTAAGGGTGTTGTGGGCAGTTACGGTTCTTAGTGTGTTTCTGGATTGTTGCCCGGGTCTTGGGGAACCCTAGATGTTGCTTGGTGGTTGCTATGGTGTAGCTTGGGTGTAGTTGGTTACAAAGGGTTGGAGATTTTGAGATGTGTTGCTACACTGTTGCAATAGTGCGATGTATGGTTACTATGTTGTCTTTGCTGGTTGCTATGATATTGATAGGCAGTTGGTAGGGTTTTCTACATGGTTGCAAGGGTGTTGTGGAACACTAGCTGTTGTTTAATGGTTTCTAGTGTAATGGAGGCCAGCAAGTAGGTGCTGTATAGGAGCTCCATGCTGGAGACCCAGGTTCGAGGCCCACTTGGAGCGAGTGCGAGGTGTGGCGGTGAGGGCCTGGGAGAGAAGGGTTACACTGGTGCCGTGACCCGGATGAGAGTGAGGTTTAGGGGGGTGAGTGTAACGGAGGCCAGCAAGTAGATGCTTTGCAGGTAAACCTCGCTCCCCAATCTCAAGGCATCCACTAGGGACAGACGCTAATGGCTGCGGTGATTTAGCCTGCTTGTTAGTGTGTCCGCCTCCCATGCCGGAGACACAGGTTTGAGGCCCGCTTGGAGCGAGTGCGAGGTGTGGTGGTGAGGACCCGGGAGAGAGGGGTTACACTAGGATGTTGTTAAATGCTAATGTGTCTTTACTGGTTGCTAGAATGTTGATGGGTAGTTCCAAGGGTGTAGCTAAGCTAATGCTATGGTGTCTTTGCAGGTTGCTAGGATGTTGATAGGCAGTTGCTATGTTGTTATTAATAGTTGCTAGGACATCACTAAGGATTTCTGAGACATTTAGGTGTACTGCTGCATAGTTGCAATAGTATAGTGGATAGTAACTAGGATGTCCTCAATAGTTGCTTGGATGTTGATGTAAATGCTAGGGATTCCTTTCTGGTTGCTAGGATGTTAATAAGCAGTTGCTAGGGGGTTATGTGGTTGCTAGGACACTGCTTAGGTGTTCTTAGATATTTTTAGTACATTACTACATCGTTGCAATAGTGTGGTGGATAGTTACTGGGATGCCTTTGTTGGTTGCTAGAATGTTGTTAGGTAGTTGCAAAGACACTGCTAAGCAAATGCTATTGTTTCTTTGGTGGTTGCTAGGACATTTTTGTTTGCGTTTTTTATGCAATGTTTTTGCAATGGTGTGGTGGATGTTTGCTAGGATGTTAATAGGCGTTGCTAGGATTTTTTGCTGGTTGCTAGGGTGTTTTAGGTAGTTGACAGGACATTAGTAAGTGTGTTCCAAGGAGGGAGTGACAGGACATTACTAGGGTGTTCTAAAAGAGTTTTTTTTAGTGTGTTGCTACATTGTTGCAATGGTGTGATGGATGTTTGCTATGTTTGATGTTGATAGGCAGTTGCTAGGGTGGTTGATAGGACATTGGTAAGATTTGTGAATTGTTTTTAGTTTATTTTTGCAGACATTTTATTGAAAATTGCAAGTCTGATCAGTTAATGAATAAGCCTCCACAAGCTTGATTAAATGATTGTATCATTCAATTAACACTTATGTTTTCTAAGTCCACTGATGATAGTCTGCGCCGCTCAACCGCAAAAGCTGCTAATACCATGTCTTTGTTTCTTTTTTTATGAAAGGTGAGACAGTTCATGGTCACCATATGGTCAATTCAGTGTAAGTGCATTAAGAATTACTCTGCGGATTAAATATAACCAGGTCTCAGATGAGCCAGGGGGTGGCGAGGAGGCTGTGTCATTTCCCCCACATTAATAATTCACTCAATTTATAGTAGCGCAGACAGCTTGGTGCTAATCTATGGCTTTAAGCGGGAGAAGATTAATTTAACCCTTCCGTCATATACATTAGTGATATTACAGTGGGCTAATGCATATTGATAAAATGCAGCAGGGGATGTTGTTACTGCATGTTATTAAAGAACCTCGTAAATGAAAACTGATAGGATGAAAGAACACCGAATCAATTTCTATTACAAGATCAGGCCGATAACAAACAGCCTTGAAACCGACCGTTTGTTCTGACAATTACAACTCCATTGATCCGTTCAGCTGGGTTTTAAACGATTACTCCCAGACCGGCACGCCTGAGTAAATGACTCTTGGCTTTTACTGCATGTGTCGCTTAAGTGCTCCATTAGGAGCGGCTTTACAGAGAAAGAGGCCTGTGCGCCAAGTCTTCCTAAATGACCGGCTACTCTGCATTGATCTCCCATAATGCAACAGAATCTTGTGGGAGATGGAGAAATAAAGGAAGGATTAAAGTCAGCCACAAGAGTTGTGTCACATCCCAATTCTGCACCAAGGTGACAATAAACAGGACCTTTCATTCAGATAAAACCCTCCCAGGACCAGACAGTGGCAGCCAGGTCAACCATGGAGAGTTAGAGAATGAAAGCTGTGTTTCTTTCTTCCTTTTTTTTTTTCTTTTGTCTTTTTAAGACAATAAAGGAATGGAATGAATGATTTGAATCCAGTAAAAAGAACTCATTTTAATTTTAGTAAAAGTTTTAGTAATTTTGTTTGTTTGTAATTTTCTTAGTGTATTTTATATACATGTATGTATTAATTGAAACATATGTTTAAATTATCAGTTAGTGTATAGAATTTTTTTTTTTTGTAATTGAGTTCTTTAGATATATAGTTTTTATTCATTTTTATGTCAGCTTTAAAATATATTTTAAAATATAAAAATATTTTACATGCATATAGATCTAGATATATACATAAATTGAATTTCGCCTAGTTTTGGTCAGTTTTAAACCATTTACATTCATTTTCCTCAACTATTTAGACATCCATTTAAACTCGGGCATAATGGACATCCTCAGCAGATTTGTGAGTGGTGCTCGACCCTCCTTCAGACAGGTGCTTTAGGTACGAGGAGGTTTCTTCAAGGAGTGTCTGGAGTGGAAATGCCTCTGACAACATAAGACAGAAGACCCTTGAAGCCACTGGCATTAGTTTGATAAGCTGTGGTCCGGCGGCTGGAGCGGCCACGATAATTTATTGTGACTTCCACTCCATCCTCATTCTGTGACACCTTTCTGTGAATGCACTGACAAGTCAATCTCTTGGCAATGCATTGCTCAGCCGCTTTATCTTAAACCAGCAGCACTCCTGTGGATGAACAGCCATATTATAAACTCTGGTGTCTCATAAGAAGGTGTGGACGCATTGGAACGGCATGGAGGGGAGTGTGTGTGTGTGTGTGTGTGTGAGGCATTAACGCTCTATTGATTCTTCTCTGCCCTTCATGTGAGCGTTCACCACTGAACTCCTCTGTGCTGAAGCTATGAAGGGTTTCATTGACTGATCTCGTTGATAAGTTCATGTCATTGTCGGCTTGACAAAAATGGCCAGTTGTCTGTGGTGTTTGATGGATATGATATTCAACACACTCTAAATAGCGTTTGCCATTCAGATATACCAGCTGTAATTCCACATGAGTGGAAGCTCTTCTTGGTGTGGATTGCCACAGCCTCAGCTGTTCATAAATTTTAACATTCTAGTTTAGTTCATTCAGTAGTGCTGACTGATGGAAATGGTCTTAAATGAGCCATATTTGAATGATTCATGCAATTTAGTTTTGCATGAACATTTTTCACCTTGTCTTTGAAATTTACAATCAAACATTTGTTGCTACTATTCCTTTAAGACTTCTATATAATATAAGCGTTAAATAGAGATAAAGCTTATTTTAATGACAATACTTTTTATTTTACAATAAACATATATTTTTATTTTTTACATTTAAATAAATATGCTTAAGACTTTTTTGATTGTTTTCTTCATGAATTCCCTTTCATTTTAATTTACAGTTTGAATAAATGAATTAAAATAAACTTTATTTTTCATTAAATTGTCCTTTTAATTATTTACTTAATTTTTTATTTATTTTTGAGAATGTTTTTTGTTATGTTATTTTCATGTTTTTATTTTCAGTTTACTATTAAATAATAATTAATTAAATAAATAACAATTAAATAAACCATAATATTACAAATATTTTTTTAATTATATTTAAATAAATGTGCTTAAGAAATTTGAGTACAGTTTTCTTTTTTATTTCCCTCACTCTAATTTTACTGTATAGTTTGACTAATTGATAAAAAATATATAATTAAATACCCTTTTTTAATTAATTAATTAATTAATTTATTTATTTATTCTTTTTTTTATAAAATTGTATTATGCATAAAGAAAATGAAACCTATTTTAAGGTCCATTAAGGTTTTTGTGTTATACTATTCTTTGCATGTATAAATTTTTCAGAACAATTAATTGTATATTAATAAGGCTGATTTCTAAAAGGGGCCCTTATATATATATATATATATATATATATATATATATATATATATATATATATATATATATATATATATATATATATATATATATATATATATATATATATATATATATATATATCAGGGATGCACCGAAATGAAAATTCTTGGCCGAAACCGGAAAAGAGAAAACCAAGGCCGAAAACCGAAACACCGAAATAATCTATGCCAATTATTAGTACAATTGCATTTATTGCTATGACTGTGTATATATATATATATATATATATATATATATATATATATATATATATATATATATATATATATATATATATATATATATATATTTGAAGAGTTCAGATGCAAAAGCCTCTAAATGCCATCTGAAATTTTCAGCTAAAATTAGGATTATATATATATATATATATATATATATATATATATATATATATATATATATATATATATATATATATATATATATATATATATATATGATCGTGATGCTTTATTATTGCCTTGCACTGAATCCTCCATGACAAGTGCACTTTACCTGCTCTCTATTTTTACAGCACTAGACAAGGTGCATTTAGAGTGCCCCTTTTAGAAATCAGCCTTATTTCACTCCAAACCATTCTAATAGTGTGCGGCGTGTTTAGCAGGGATGAGGATATAGAGATGGAAATGATGCTGGGCTGCCTAACCCTCAAAAGGCAGGTTGTTATTTGTGAGATGCACCTCTGGTCATTACGCACTGAGAGCTTGACACATGCTTTCTATTAAGGGGAGATATGATGCTCTGAGCCCACATGCTCAGACCATCATATCGCTGACACTTAATGAATCCCACAGATCAATAAAAGCATCATATCGCTCAACATTGCGACAGAGCATCATCTCTAACTGCACAGATGTGGTTCGGTCCGCCTCAGCACTGGTGTGTAAAAACACCGCTATCATCCCTTCAGTCTTTGCAGGCATGAAAATTTAAACTGATTTCTAATTCAGTGATTTCAGTCTTTAGATTTTGCTCACAAAAAGATTCATTCACATTGATTCGCTCATTCATTTTGATGTCTGAGGTTGTATATATCAGTAGTTAGTGTTATTAACATTACACAGTGTCTTTGAGTATAATACTTGAGTCAGAGTTCTGTCATTCACCCAAAAGACTCACAAGATCATGTCCTGTTTTACAAGGGTGTAGGTTTTATTTTGGCATTGGTAGGGTCACAAACCTGCTCTGTAGTACCGATGTGATCTGATCACTCAATTGAATCGTTTTTTCTGTTCCTCCGCTTTTCCTGTCTTCAGCCATCTCGCTAGTTTTATGAAATTCGTTGAAATAAACAGAAAAGTGTGATGTTTACAAATAAAACAACCATATTTCCATTCAAAAATAACCGGTGAATCACTCCAATAATGACGAGCTGCAGCTTGAAATACATAGACGTTATGATCAAGTTTGTAGCTTGACCAGTTCTGTTGGGCACAGTTCAATATGAAATCAGTTGAAAGCATCCAGTCATCTCATAACATTGAAGTGAATGTTTAATTCCTCAGTATCACTTATATTGTAATAAATATTTGAGGAATGATTGTTGTAGGGCTATCTGATTGTATGAGTCAAGAGCAAATGAACACAGAACAGCAAAGAGAGTTTATCATTCAGCTGAACTCTGCTCGTATGTTTTAAACACTTCCCATGTATTAAATCATGCAGTTTTCTAGTGTATCTACTTTCACTTCTCAGGTAATAGCAATGGTTTTACCTAGAGTATTTCAGATGCCAGTGAAAATACAGCAGCTAATGTAATTTACACATATTTAATGTTTGATCAATATTACTGCAAGCTAGGGACAATTTAGTAGTCGCTGGATATTCAAACTTTTGAGCAGCTGTATATAGCCTCAACCTTTTTAGAACTGAAGTTCAGCGTGATGTTTCCAAAGTAATCGTGTGTTCATGATTTAGGGAATTAATGTTTGCCAGCATGTGTGTGTTTTGTGTGTCTGTGAATGTGTGTGCATTCCTAAATTCAGTGAGGAAGGTGTTTACTTGGAAAGAAACCCACAGAGACGGACGCAGCCAAGCTTCCCGTGAGAGAAAGCGCCAAGGTGCTAATCAACCCAGGCAGAAGGAAGACTGCAGTTTGGAGCCCACAGAGTTTGGCAGCGAAAGCCAATGGCCAGAAAAATCCTCTCTACACTCCAGCGGTCACTTCGACTGCAGTCGGACACGAGGAAGTGGAGAGGTCGTGGACAAAGTACAGGGGGCAGTGCAGCACCCCGTCACTGGAATGATTGCTCTCTCTGAGGAGAAGGTGGCTCTTCTTCTCTGTCAGCGTGTAAATGTCCTCTGCATGGTGAGTTTACTCTCCACTTCTTGACAAACGACAGAAAGAGAGACTTGGCCTTGGGCTGATATCATAGTCTCATGCAGACTTTGTTGTATAGGCATACAATCTTGTCCAGATTGCAGAAAAATGCCCACTTAGACAAGAAATGTCCTCCTGGCCAACCTCAGTTTGTGTTCATGTAATACATACACTACCGGTCTGGTTTAAAAAACATTTAATGTTTTTTAAAGAAATCTCTTCTGCTCGGTAAAACGGTACAATTTTGAAATATTTTTACAATAAAAAAATTAAAGTTTTTTATTTGAATATATTTTGAAAATGTAATTTATTCCTGTGATTTCGATGCTGATTTTTTGAAAAAAATTTTTTATCTAATTATTATTATTTAGTAGAATTTTTTCAGGTTTCTTTGATAAAAAGAAAGTTCAGAAGAACAGTATTTATCTGTTTCAATCTGTCTACTTCAAAATCGAATTGAATTTAATTTTATTAGACAGTAACAGAAATAAATGCATAACAAGATGCCATCACAGTGACAATTATACATTAATCAGAACTGTCGAGGAAAACATAAGAAAGTTACACACTTATTTCCATTGTGGTCCTTACAATGTGTTGCTTGCCATTTACAATTAATTGTGAAATTTACTAGTAAAATCTAAGTGAAAATTGATTCTACACCAATTTGTTTTTTTTTCAGCATACTATTTTTGCATTTAGATATATTTGCCATCATCTAACCCTCACTTAAAGGTATATAATCTGTAAAATATCTCTTATCTTTTTTTATTTTTATTATTCTGCAAATTATAATGTTGGGATGTCTGAATTCACTTGATACATAAAAAATGATTGACATTAGTGTTTTTATTTTTAAGACAGCATAGAAATTTAATAATTATCATTTATTTTCCATAATATGAAAATAATTTCTATTTCTATATTTTTATATACTAAAATAACATTTAATAATGTTTAAAAAATATATATTTTTATATCCCTATCTATAAGGACATCTAAAATATGACAAGTCCTTCATCTTTAGGCTTATTATTAATAATAGTCTAAATAGATCTCTTATATGGCATATTTGGCAGATCGGAAATGTTCCTTATGTTAGCTGGGAGCATCTCGACACTCTTGATGAACTGATTTAAAGCTATGAAGCCTGATTCTGGAAATTGCATGGGGCCAATCGCATTAGAGCTTGCTGTTTGAAGAAAGACTCAGAGTTTTGTGTAATATGCATCAGAGAGTCTGCGGACACTGGAAATCCTGATGTGGTGTTCAAGACCAATGGTTCGGAAAATGAAACCCTGAAATGCTGCTTACATGTTCATTTTCATTCTGTGTATTTCTGTAAATAGCAGATATTCTCAGTGGAATCATTATCCTGCCATTTCTCTCTCTCTCTCTATAGTTTCTCCATTTCTCTCTGCTATAAAGACAATTTCACATCTCTTACTTCTCTTCTTATGCAGACATGAGTAGTTCTGGCCATCAGGGTCCAAAATTAACTCTTGCCAAACCCTAAACAAGAGTGCAGATTGGCTTTGGTGAATAAATGAAACTAACAGATTGGTAATTTTATGGTATTTTTTCTAATTATTGGGGGGCTTGTCACCCTCAATGTCTATGGTGGTTACAGCCCTGCTATAGATAAAATTGTAACTAATGAAATTTTTAGGTGATCTTAGTCCAAATCGTCAGTATGTTAAAGCTTTGCAGAGATTCAGCCTCAGATGCAGTTAGTCATCAAGTCAGATGTTTTGTTGATGCGTTAAACCACTTCATATATCGACACGAAATCCATGACTTTTTGCCAGCATGATATGAAGATGATCTGGACCAAATTGGACCAACTAGATCTAGGAGTTCGAAAAAGTAGGGAAAAAAAATAAAAATCAATATGGCCGGCTGCTTTTGACCAAATATGGCATAATTGGTATCCGATACAAGCAATCTATCAAGTCCAGTTTCATGACAAAAGGAAAAACTAATCAAAAGCATTAGAATTTTTTTTTTGTATTTATTATAATTTTTGTCTACAAGGTGGCCTGAGGGCACGGAGCTGATGACACATAATGAGTTTTTTAACGATACGCCAAAGCATTCATCAAATATTGCATTTTACAAAAAAATTCAAAATGGTTGATGCTCAAAAAGGACCACATGGGAAATTGTTCAACTTATCTAAAGAACCTAAAGAGTCTTGTAATTTTCGGCCAAAGCATTCATATAATCAAAAATAGCAATTTTTCATACCTTCTGACCACTAGGTAGCGCTGTGGTTTGACTAATCAGCTTGAATTCCATACTTTTTTTTTTCAATTTAATCCACATATTAGAATGATTTCTGAAGGATTGTGTGACACTGAAGACTGGAGTAATGATGCTGAAAGAACGTTTGGGACTTTATTCTCTTAATATTTCAACTTTATTTTTGAAACATTTAGACTTTATTCTCATAATACTAGAACTTTATTATTGTAATATTTCAACTTTATTCTCAAAATATATTGACTTTATTCTCGTTGTATTACGAATTTATTGTTGAAATATTTACTTTATTCTCATAATATTTCAACTTTATTCTTGTAATATTTCGTCTTTATTCTCAAGTATTTCGACTTTATTCTTGAAATATTTAAACTTTATTCTCAAAATATTTTGACTTTATTCTCATAGTATTATGATTTTATTCTCGTAATATTTCGACTTTATTCTTGTAATATTTAAACTTTATTCTTGTAATATTTCGACTTTATTGTCAAAATATTTTGACTTTATTCTCGTAATATTTCGACTTTATTCTCGTAATATTTAAACTTTATTCTTGTAATATTTCGACTTTATTGTCAAAATATTTTGACTTTATTCTCGTAATATTTCGACTTTATTCTCGTAATATTTAAACTTTATTCTTGTAATATTTCGACTTTATTCTCGAAATATTTTGACTTTATTCTCGAAATATTTTGACTTTATTCTCGTAGTATTACGATTTAATTCTCATAATATTTCGACTTTATTCTCTAAATATTTAGACTTTTTTCTCATAGTATTATGACTTTATTGTCGAAATATTATAATCTCATAATCTTGTATTTAAAAAAACTAAACCACTAAAACGCCTTCATAATAGTTGACTCTGGATATGAAAAAATTATTTTAATGCAGAAGGATGGACAGCAAAGAGCAGCAATGTTGTGTTTGTCGGTCTGTAAAGACCAGCCAACAGCACATTTCCTTCTGTATATGTATATCTGATGATAATTGCCACCCTGGTGTGCATGGATAGCAATTCCTCCTTGAAAATGTCTCAGAAGGGAGCACAAAATGACATGCCAGAGACACACAATTGATTTTGCACAGTGTCAAATTCGGCTCAATAAATTGGACAGACATGTCTGTCATTCTACAAATCCCTCTGCTCTGCTGTCTAGCTCGCTCTACTGAACCTTGATCACGATTTGAAGACCACGGTTTTGTGTCAACAGTTGTAAAGCGCAGATATGGCACCGGCAGAGGCTGAAAGACAAACAGAACACTACCTGGCCATTTACATGATGTGCACATGTTGGGTTTTCTCATTAGAGCTACAAAACGTTTGAACGGCAGACAATAATGGCAGGACAAGAAATGTAGATGTGTGGTGCACATTTGGACAGAACAGATAGGATTGTTTGTGTAGGATTTGAGTTGAGATGAAGCATGTCTGTCTGATTAAAGAAAGAGAGCGCGCTTACAGGACTCTCACGAGGGTTCGCCTTCTCCTCGCAGACTGCTAATTACACAGAGAACAATCAATGCTGAATCTAACATAGTGAGCCTACATAGATAGCTACCATTTAAGGCAGCATCCTAACAGAAATGGAACCTCAAGTGAGTGATTTGGAACACTATATAGGTAGCAACTCTGTACAGCTCACAAATAGTGCACACAAGAAACATGTATACATAAAACTAAAATGTTTTATTCTACAAAGAAATCTTAAAATCCAACAAGAATCCTTAAAGGAAAATGTATCCGTTTCCACAAAATTATAAACCAGCACAAGTTTTCTCAATAATTCTTGAGCATCAGATCAGCATATTAGAATGATTTCTGAATTACCATGTGACACTGAAGACTGGAGTAATGATGCTGAAAATACAGATGCGCATCACAGGAATAAATTACATTTTAAAATATATTACAATAGAAAACAGTTGTTTGAAATTGTAATAATATTTCACAGTATTACTGCTTTTAATGTATTTTTAATCAAATATATGAAGTCTTGGTGAGCAGAAGAGACCTCTGTTGTACTGACCCCAAACTTATTGCATCTTGCATGGACTTTTTACTCTTTTTGTGAAGGATACAAGTTAAAATGTACTGTATAGAAAATCTAGAATCTTTATTCATTCTTTTATATAACTCTTTTGAAGCTGTACAGTAGCAGAGTGTGAAAATTTCAATAACTCACCAGAAAGAGAAGCTGGGGATTTTCCTGTGACTTCATCAGACATACTTTTATGCTGCTTTTTGTTGTTGTCATTTTGCTGCTTATAGCTCCAGTCCTCATTCACTTTCAGTAGCTTTGAATAGAGTGGCTAGTGTATGATGTATTCAGTTTTTGTTATACAAAGAAAAAAGTCATTCGGTTAGTTATCCAGTCAGTTATCTGAGCATGTTGGATCTACTTTAAATAAATAATATGCTGACTGAAGACCTGTGGGTGAATGATTTAAACTGACTGATCAGACTCATGTCTGGATTTTGGTCCAATAAAAAAATGCAATATTGCAGTAATCATAGAAACAAAGAAGAAAATGTTATTGCTCAGAGTTTGCTCTTTCATGACTCAGATGCACCATATTTAGTTTTAACTTGGTAGTGTTGTTAACTTTTGAGGACAAATACACACAAAAAGTTTGTTCAGTTATTCAGTCAATCAATCAATTTTCAATCAGAAATCGTACATTTCACAAACACCCACACGCACACACACGCACACACATACACACATATATAGAGAGAGAACAGTTTACATTAAAACTAAGGGGGAAAATTACATGTGAAATAATATAACCTGTGAAATTCTTTAGTAAAAAGACTAACATAGTACTTGTTTGTAAAACATACTCCAGTGGTCTTTGTTTTATTAACTACTTCAATATTTATTTACTTGTGTATTTGTTTAGAGAGACAGTGTCACTTCATACCTATTATGTTCTGAATGTTCCTTTTGTGTCTTTTGGAGCTTGATATTCTTCTAACTAATGTTTTGCTGAACATCTGCTTTTGTTTTCCAAGTAAATCACATTGGTTTGGAACGACATGAGGGGGTGTAAATAATGACTGTGTATTTATTTTTGGGTGAGCAATACCTATCAGTACAGTCTCCATTTAAACTCATCGCTGTCTAGATGAAACGACTGAGAAATTTCCCGAGTTTCTGCAGTTCTCCAGCTCGTCTGATGATCAGACCTGTGGATGAGCAGATGGTGAGGATCATCAGCGGCGCTGGTCAAACATAGCCGCTCTGTTGGTTCATTGTGAGAGTGTCAGATAGTCTATTTTTATCCGCATAGTAAACTTGACTCTGCGCAGCTTGTCACCGGCCGCTGTTCATTCCAGGCTCAAGTTTCCAATTACCAATGTTAAATTGGCTCCTGGCATGAACGAGCGCTTGAGGCTGAAACATTTGGAAGACTGGATGTCCAAATGATGAGACACAGTCGCTGTGTGTGACATGTTTTTAACGCGTGTTGCATGCTTGGTGTACAGCAGCGATACACTATTAACCATAAGAAGCTCACTGGCTGCACAGATTTCTAATGAAGTACTTGCAATGACTTTACTTGTGATATATAACATTAAGCAATATTTACTAATGAACACAAATGATTTTAATGCACTCTTAATGCATTTTTTCCATTCTCTTTGAAGCACTTTTAAGACTTGAAGTTCAGTCTTTCATCAGTGGACCACTCCCAGCAAGGGGAACTAACATGTTTTCATGGTTACTTGGGCTGAATACATGGCTACAAAGAACCTGCGGTGTAAAAGGAGTCAACTTCATCAACAACTTCAATTTTTTCTGGGGCCATAGAGAGCTTTTTAAACTGGATGGACTCAACCCAAACAAACTTTTGCTGAAGTACATATCTATTTCTCCCTCTGTCATCGTTGTGTGCCAATCCTCTCAACCTGAATGGCACACACACCTGGACAAAGTATGAGTGACCACAGGACTTCATATCAGCTTCTGAGTCATCATGTGGTTGACACATCCCACAAGGACACTGATAACACCATGCAGCCACAAAACGCACTGCTCATGGAAACTATCCCACAGAGCTCATCACAGACAGACTGTGAGATATCAGCACAGCTCCAAGACTCAGCACCCAAGGACCACTTTCTGGAGAACAGCCAGGCAACATATCACAGCCCTACGGAAACACCAGAGCCAGAGCCCCACTCACCAGACACACTATCCTTCTCTCCAGCCTCTCAACTTCTCACAGAAAATGGAGGAACTGGTGTATGCTGGCACCAAACTCTCTCATTCTTTCGGTGCAAGTCCCCAGATATCAACTAAAAAATGGCGAGCCTGTGGGTACAGCTCATACTCCTCCTCCTCCTGTAAAAGCTTTCTGACCGCTGCCACAATGCTAGTTCCCAATCCCTCCATCTGTTGTAGGTGAACCAAAAACCACCGATAGCAGCTCTCAGTGTTATGTGTTGGGTCCCAAGCTATGATAGCAGCAACATTCACAAATGTTTACAGAACAAGCAGGAACCCAGTGTGCCTGAAGCTTTCTTTATTTCTGTTTTATTACGTAATAGAAAGTCTAAGGCCTTCTCAAGCCGTACGGCTGACCGTTCTAATCCGAGGCCTGTTATGCATCAAACTAATATTGCTGTAGAGACACAAAGTAGACACAAAGTAAAGATTTGATCAGCTTCAGCATTCTCAAAGCTCTAAGAATAGAGGTAATCATGTGGTGTTTTTGACCCTTGTCAATGTCATTAATAAATCATAATTACAGTGCACAGCTCAGCGGGGATGCAACCCTTGATTATGATGCAATCGTTCAACGTGATTTCAAAGGTGAAATAACCTTCATTCAGACCGCAGTGACCCTCCATTCAGTTTCTCTTGTTGTTCACATGCATGTCTTCCACTCCAAAGGGGAAATAATGTGGCTGAGACATCCTGCGAGCCATCCTGGACTTATTGTTTCCCAGTCGGACTTGGAGGGGATTTTATTAAGTGGCGAAGAAAAAAGAACAAACCGAAGAGAGCAATGGGGTTTATGTCCGGCTGAGAGAACTTGAGCCGAACTGCAGACCACAAGAGCAATTGCATTAAATCTGTCTGCAACCGCTCAGACACAACCTCCACAAACCCATCCGGAGGCCTTTTCTTTATACAGAGTGCATGTATTGTGATGCATCTTTTAAAAATGATATATACAGAAATGTCATTTCGCAGACACTTATAAATGTGTGAATGTTATTCATGAGATCGAGTCTCTCTATCTGTGTGTCTCAAATGCTGCAAGAGATTTCTCTGAACCAAAGTCACATTTCCTAAGTGTTGGTTTGAAGCACTCTTGAGTTGTTTTTCAATACATGTATGTCATTTTGATATTTTATCACAATCACTGGCTTTTATACTTACTTAAGTGTCAAAATGACTGCACCGTACCGATTTAAAAGAATAGTTCACCTAAAAATTAATATTTGGTGACAATTTACTCACCCTTAAGCCACCCAAGAGATGAGTTTGTTTCTTCATCACTTGCTCAGCAATGGATGTTCTGCAGTGAATGGGTGCCGTCAGAATGAGAGTCCAAACATCTGATAAAAACATCACAATAATCCACAGCACTCCAGTCCATCAAATAATGTATTGTGAAGCAAAAAAAAAATTAATGTTTGTAAAAAAGCAAATCCATCAAGATATTTTTAAACTTTAAATAATTGATTCCAGCTAAAATGTGTTCTTAATCCATAACACTGAGTGAAAAAAAGTCAAAAAGTAATATTGTCTGGACTTATTATGCCTTATTATGAATTATACACTTGTATTTTGGCCACAAGTGACGATTTAAAGTCAAAATGTAAATTATGGATTTGTTTCTTAAAAACAAGCATATTTTGGCTACACATGATGATCATCTGATGGACTGGACTGGAGTGCTGTGGATTATTGTGATGTTTTTATCAGCTGTTTGGACTCTCGTTCTGACGGCACCCATTCCCTGCAGAGGATCTGTTGGTGTGCAAGTGATGCAATGCTACATTTCTCCAAATGTGATGAAGAAACATACTCCGCTACATATTGGATGACCTTAGGGTGTGCACATTTCCAGCAAATTTCACATTTCATTTTTGGGTGAATTATTCCTCTAAAACTGCACATTTTCTTTTGGCAGCTGTGACTTCATGACACAGACTTGGAAATCATCCAGAGATGAACAGAGAAGAATGTAAAACTGACATTTGGACCAAATCACACACACAAACAAACTTGTCTTGGAGTCCAAATTAGACTGAATAACAGCGTGTAGTGAGTGGAATTTAGAGCTAATCACTATATACTCTTTTTTTTATGATGTTTTAGGTTTTAAATATTTTGAACTAGCAATAAAGTACTAACCTGGAGAGTTAGAAGTTTATGGGGGACTTGGGACTCAAACATTTTAATGCACGGAACTGATAAGTCTGCTGGATATTAAACTTTTTCAAATAGTAGTAGCCTAGGCTACAAACTATATCTCATCAAAAATAACATACACCATCAAAGGTCAACAGAAACAAAATACGAATTCCCTGTTTTTGAAGCTTAATTACACCACGCGTGATCTTTCCATCCTTCAATCATGAATCATCTCCAGATCAAATGAAAACCTGCCAATGTTTTCTGCCTCAAAAGCCGAGCAGCTATAAAAGAAGCCGGAGTTTCTCCTGAATCAAAGTAAAGTGCGTTCCTGTTTGATTTAAACAGCTTAAGTACACCTGGCTTTCTGCTTCGAGAGCGCAAAGGATGACTTTAATCTGTATTCCCAACAGCCTCGGTGTAAACCTGTCAGCACGGCCCAAAGAATCTCCCATCATCATGACTATTCATTCACACGGACACGCGCACGCGCAGAAGTCACGCGGACGCGGCGTGAATGAGACGCGCCTCCTGGTGGAGGTTTAGTGTACTGCAGTCATAACACGTCTATGGAAATAATGAACAGTTTGTCTAATTATGAATGTTGGTTTCTCATAGTTGTTCAGTCTGAAGTGATCTAATTCTGAGTTGTTGCTTTCTTGCTGGATGCTATAGGGCATCGATAAGTTGTTGTTGCTTAGGTCTTCTGGATTCCAGCGAACAAAAATATTCTAAGAAATTTTATGAAAACAATCAAGAATTTTCTCGGAATGTCTAGTTATAAAATGTTTTAAAAACATTTCTTCTTGGTTGGGAAAACAATGAGGGAATGTTACTTTTGAATGTTCTCTGAATGTTCTGAGAATAGGACATCCTCAGACCTCAGTCATCAAATGAAAAGGCATCATGCCTCAGACTAAAAGGCTTCAGTCATCGGACCAAACGGCATCGCGCCTCTGACTGAAAAGCTTCAGGTCTCAGGAAAAACGACGGTGTCAGGTCTCATACAATTAACGTTGGGTATCAGACTAAACGGACTCAGACAAAAAGTCATCAGATGAAACGGACTCAGACAAAAAGTTATCAGACTAAACAGACTCGGACAAAAAGTAATCAGACGAAACGGACTCGGGCAAAAAGTCATCAGACGAAACGGACTCAGGTGGAATATAGCGTTGCCCCGCCCCATGTGACGTCACACGCACGCCGTTCACAGGAAGTGGTATATCATGGTTGATTGATGGCAAAAGGAGGTAAGCAGCGTTTGATATTTTACATTTTAACAGTTTTATTCAAATGTTAGACTAATTAAGTTATATAGGGAAGAGAACATGCTTTTCGAGAGTCTTGTGTGCAAGTTAGTTAGCCATATTGCAAATAGCGAGCTTTTATTTTGGCCAAGTAGTAAAGTTACCCTTACACAAAAATAACCATGGTTTTACTATCAAAAACCAAAAACAAACAAAAAACAAATGGTCGATATAGTTAAATCATGGTATCCACAGATTAACATGGTTTTGCTACTAACCATAGTTTAACCATGGTGTTTGTAGTAAAACTGTAGTTATGAAAATGGTATCATTACACTAAAAAAAACGTTACTACACTTTTTCTATAATAAAACCACAATGCATTATATATAGAAAAACTTTGTTTCATCTCATAAATAATCATAACAATTATACGTATAAAACTTACTTATTTGTGGATGTAACTTTTATGAGTATGATTATGTATAACACGCAATATACACCATGCTAAATCCACGTGATTTATAATGGTTTAAGTCTTATATCTTGACATTATT